>NW_027196369.1:30000-94378 GCF_038502225.1 Cherax quadricarinatus | reverse complement strand
TGGAAATAAATGGTATCAAATACCGACACAGTGGAAATATAAACACATATGCAGTATAATGTGATCCTTTATTGACAACGTTTCACCCACACAGTGGGCTTTTTCAAGTCACACACAGATCTACCTGGGGTGGAAGGTACGGGAGTATTTATAGTCATGTTCAGAATGTTGAGGTCAGGTGGAGAATGCTGCATCTGATGATCTACCGGGTGGAGTTATAGAGTCTTGGGTAGCTTGGCAGGGGTATTGGACAAGTTGTGAGTAGACCTTCTGCAGTGTTCTATGTTCTTATGTGGGATAGCGATGAAGAAGTTTCTTGGCGAGTGGTTCAGCTATGTTATAGAAGCCGTTGTTCTGGTTGAAATTGTTGGTTATAGAGATAAGCGATGATTCCAGGATTCTTCGGTATTGAGTGTTGTCTTCTGTGGCGATAAGTCTTGAGTTTCTGTAGTTAATTAAATGGTTGTGTGAATTGCGATGTTGTACACAGGCATTCCTTGTATCGTCAGTCCTGCTTGCATATTGGTGTTCTGAAATACGTGTTTGGAGGTCTCTTGATGTTTCGCCCACATATAATTTGTTGCAGTCATTACAAGGGATTACGTATACCCCTGCAGAGGACGGTGGCTTGTCCTTTCTACTACTGGTGATGTCCTTGATGGTCGTGGTTGTGGAGGTAGATACTTGGAATGATGTACTGGAAAAGATGTTGGAAACATGTTTGGCAATGGAGTTGGTGGGGAGGACTATGTATCTCTTCTCGGCAATGGAGTTGGTGATCCTCCCCACCAACTCCATTGCCAAACATGTTTCCAACATCTTTTCCAATACATCATTCCAAGTATCTACCTCCACAACCACGACCATCAAGGACATCACCAGTAGTAGACAGGACAAGCCACCGTCCTCTGCAGGGGTATACATAATCCCTTGTAATGACTGCAACAAATTATATGTGGGCGAAACATCAAGAGACCTCCAAACACGTATTTCAGAACACCAATATGCAAGCAGGACTGACGATACAAGGAATGCCTGTGTACAACATCGCAATTCACACAACCATTTAATTAACTACAGAAACTCAAGACTTATCGCCACAGAAGACAACACTCAATACCGAAGAATCCTGGAATCATCGCTTATCTCTATAACCAACAATTTCAACCAGAACAACGGCTTCTATAACATAGCTGAACCACTCGCCAAGAAACTTCTTCATCGCTATCCCACATAAGAACATAGAACACTGCAGAAGGTCTACTCACAACTTGTCCAATACCCCTGCCAAGCTACCCAAGACTCTATAACTCCACCCGGTAGATCATCAGATGCAGCATTCTCCACCTGACCTCAACATTCTGAACATGACTATAAATACTCCCGTACCTTCCACCCCAGGTAGATCTGTGTGTGACTTGAAAAAGCCCACTGTGTGGGTGAAACGTTGTCAATAAAGGATCACATTATACTGCATATGTGTTTATATTTCCAGACATTTCTAACGAGAACGTAGAACGACATTTCTAACGAGAACGTAGAACGACATTTCTCACGAGAACGTAGAACAACAGTAAATCTTCGATTTCTATTTACACTGATTTTACACATAGTTTTACTTTCTGCGTGTGGGTGTTTATTTCTGTAAAACAGTAATATTTTCTTTTAAATTTCTAGGGGGCCAGTCTGAGACCGAGGTGCAGGAGCGATGATACCTGCAACCGTTAATATAGAGATCTAACCATGAACAGGGAGAACAAAAAGTTGCACTTACAAATTTAGTAAAGGTAGTGACGAAAGGATTTTAACAGCAGGAAGAGGAGGAGGTGGTGACAAGTATTACAACCCTCACAAAAGTGATTAAACAACAGGTAATGACACAGGTAACATAATGCAGCTGGTTACTATGCCATTGTCGCCGTGAACTCTATTCTTAGTTGTTGAAACATTCTGTAATTACTACTATTGCAAATTATAATTATGTAATTGCAGCAGATCCTGCTTTTGTAAAATGTTGCAAGCCTTGTAAGTATACTTGTTAAAACAATTGAGAAATGTTTGTGGTATTGCTTTTTTTCCAGTAATCCCCTAACCTTTCATAATACACTGGCATGTGAATATTGAAATTGTATAAAATACCGACGGGTTGTTAAGTAAGACATGCAGCAGTTAGGTATCTTTATTTCGAACTGTTTCGCTTAAACAGTAGGCTTCTTCAGTCGAGTACAGAAAAGTTGGTAGAAGCAGAAGAGATGTGAGGCTATGTAATCAGTCCATCCACTTTCTTCTACTAGTGTCCTACATCTCACCTGACAGTACGTAAGTCTCCACTGTCTGTCACTCTACTGTCTCCACTCTACTGTCACTTCAACTTCACATTGTTTCAGACTGTGGAGCAAATACACTTGATGAGGGACTGATTACCTCATTCTCCTCCTATCCTTCACGATTCTCCTTTGTATGGAGTGATGAAGCCACTGTCTGGCGAAACGTTTCCTCAGTAAAGTTACCCAAGAGTTGCACATGTGTCTAATTTATCAAAGTGTCGGTTCTCTGAACCATTCATCTACAAATACTCTTCTCCAGGCTGAGGGACTGACCACCTCAAAACTACATCTTCAAGGGTGATGGACTGATTACATCGTCTTCACATCTCTTCTGCTTCTACCAACTTTTCTCTACTCGACTGAATAATGATACTTAACTGTTGCACATGTGTCTTACCTAACATACTGACGTGTGTTCATCCTCACGTTAACACGAGACTAAACGCTACAATTACGTAATCATTTGTTCCTCTCAGTCACTACGAGCTCATTTTTATTTATTTCATTATAATCAGTGGGAAGCGCAAAAACCGTACATTCATAGCGGGAGGGATTGCATTCGAGTTAGTCAAGGGAGGATATATTCCAACTATTCTAGCGGGAGATTTTAATGCTCATCACCCTGCCCTCTTTAACTGTGGAGCTGGTAATCCACTGGGTGACTTGAAAGGAAAACAACTATTTAATATCATGACAGCCAGAAACTTGCCATTTCAAGGCCCATTCTTTAAATCGTACATTGGACCTCATCCAGGGACACCAGATATAGTCCTGACAGAGACTGTGACATCTTTCACTGTCGTATCTCTCCTGGTGGAAACGTAGGATCTGACCATATCCTTGTTATAATACAACTACAAACTTCTCCATTTAGAATACCTGTTCCTCCTAAACCCAATCTCAACACCCTAGGATTTGACCCCTTCAGGGCATTTCTGGGTGAAGATGAAATTGTGTCGTTGGAAAATCTACCTTCCACTGCAATTGACGACGCAATCTGGTCCCTTCACAATCGAATAATTGATGCTACTAATGCAACTTGCCAGTTAGCTTCCACCAAGAACTACCAACAATATAAACCTACTAGGGAATTTAGAGACGCTTTGAGAAATTATCAAACAGAATGTCGAAGGCATCTTCAAACGCGACAACCACCAGTAGCTACATTGCACAGATTGAGGCAAGAATTAATTAACATGATTAGTCATGTAGAACATTAAAATGGTATAAAATACCGACAGATTGTTAGGTAAGACACATATGCAACAGTTAGGTATCTTTATTTCGAGTACAGAAAAGTTGATAGAAGCAGAAGAGAATTGAAGACGATGTAATCAGTCCATCACCCTTAAAGTTTTGAGGTGGTCAGTCCCTCAGTCTGGAGAAGAGCATTGTTCCAAACTTCGAAACAATGTAGAGTTGAAGTGACAAGATGGAGCCTTATATAGCGCCAGGAGGTGAGACGTAAGTCACTAGCAAACGCAGATGTTGGGAGATCAGGTCCCTCTCAAATCCAGCCGTTCTCACTAGTAGAGGTAGTCGAAGTTGATTTCAGGTCTGTACCAAGATACCCTTGTGTTGCAGTGTCTGACAGATTGAACATTAAAATGGTATAAAATACCGACAGATTGTTAGGTAAGACACACATCTTTTACAAAGTAGAAGTGATGCAAGGAGGGAAGAGTATATGGAGAAAAAGAGAGAGGAAATGTTGATGAAGATAGGGAAGCTGTGATTTCGTGTATAGGGCAAGGAGGAACAACATCTTGTAGGAGTGAGGAAGAGCCAGTTGTGAGTGTGGGGGAAGTTCGTGAGGCAGTAGGTAAAATGAAAGGGGGTAAGGCAGCCGGGATTGATGGGATAAAGATAGAAATGTTAAAAGCAGGTGGGGATATAGTTTTGGAGTGGTTGGTGCAATTATTTAATAAATGTATGGAAGAGGGTAAGGTACCTAGGGATTGGCAGAGAGCATGCATAGTTCCTTTGTATAAAGGCAAAGGGGATAAAAGAGAGTGCAAAAATTATAGGGGGATAAGTCTGTTGAGTATACCTGGCAAAGTGTATGGTAGAGTTATTATTGAAAGAATTAAAAGTAAGACGGAGAATAGGATAGCAGATGAACAAGGAGGCTTTAGGAAAGGTAGGGGGTGTGTGGACCAGGTGTTTACAGTGAAACATATAAGTGAACAGTATTTAGATAAGGCTAAAGAGGTCTTTGTGGCATTTATGGATTTGGAAAAGGCGTATGACAGGGTGGATAGGGGGGCAATGTGGCAGATGTTGCAGGTGTATGGTGTAGGAGGTAGGTTACTGAAAGCAGTGAAGAGTTTTTACGAGGATAGTGAGGCTCAAGTTAGAGTATGTAGGAAAGAGGGAAATTATTTCCCAGTAAAAGTAGGCCTTAGACAAGGATGTGTGATGTCACCGTGGTTGTTTAATATATTTATAGATGGGGTTGTAAGAGAAGTAAATGCGAGGGTCTTGGCAAGAGGCGTGGAGTTAAAAGATAAAGAATCACACATAAAGTGGGAGTTGTCACAGTTGCTCTTTGCTGATGACACTGTGCTCTTGGGAGATTCTGAAGAGAAGTTGCAGAGATTGGTGGATGAATTTGGTAGGGTGTGCAAAAGAAGAAAATTGAAAGTGAATACAGGAAAGAGTAAGGTTATGAGGATAACAAAAAGATTAGGTGATGAAAGATTGGATATCAGATTGGAGGGAGAGAGTATGGAGGAGGTGAATGTATTCAGATATTTGGGAGTGGACGTGTCAGCGGATGGGTCTATGAAAGATGAGGTGAATCATAGAATTGATGAGGGGAAAAGGGTGAGTGGTGCACTTAGGAGTCTGTGGAGACAAAGAACTTTGTCCTTGGAGGCAAAGAGGGGAATGTATGAGAGTATAGTTTTACCAACGCTCTTATATGGGTGTGAAGCATGGGTGATGAATGTTGCAGCGAGGAGAAGGCTGGAGGCAGTGGAGATGTCATGTCTGAGAGCAATGTGTGGTGTGAATATAATGCAGAGAATTCGTAGTTTGGAAGTTAGGAGGAGGTGCGGGATTACCAAAACTGTTGTCCAGAGGGCTGAGGAAGGGTTGTTGAGGTGGTTCGGACATGTGGAGAGAATGGAGCGAAACAGAATAACTTCAAGAGTGTATCAGTCTGTAGTGGAAGGAAGGCGGTGTAGGGGTCGGCCTAGGAAAGGTTGGAGGGAGGGGGTAAAGGAGGTTTTGTGTGCGAGGGGCTTGGACTTCCAGCAGGCATGCGTGAGCGTGTTTGATAGGAGTGAATGGAGACAAATGGTTTTTAATACTTGACGTGCTGTTGGAGTGTGAGCAAAGTAACATTTATGAAGGGGTTCAGGGAAACCGGCAGGCCGGACTTGAGTCCTGGAGATGGGAAGTACAGTGGCAGGCATGCGTGAGCGTGTTTGATAGGAGTGAATGGAGGCAAATGGTTTTTAATACTTGACGTGCTGTTGGAGTGTGAGCAAAGTAACATTTATGAAGGGGTTCAGGGAAACCGGCAGGCCGGACTTGAGTTCTGGAGATGGGAAGTACAGTGCCTGCACTCTGAAGGAGGGGTGTTAATGTTGCAGTTTAAAAACTGTAGTGTGAAGCACCCTTCTGGCAAGACAGTGATGGAGTGAATGATGGTGAAAGTTTTTCTTTTTCGGGCCACCCTGCCTTGGTGGGAATCGGCCAGTGTGATAATAAAAAAAAATAATAAATCTTTAATGCCATATTGGCCTCCGGACATTTTCCAGTTGTTTTTAAGACTGCTGGGATGATCGTTCTTGATAAACCCAATAAAGACATCCATCAACCAGGGAACTATAGACCTATATCTTTACTTGAAGTCACTGGGAAAGTTCTTGAGAAAATCATTTCCAACAGACTGAACTACTATATGGAGTTTAATCACCTTTTTATTGAAAAACAGTTTGGCTTTAGGACACATAGAGGTACCCATCATGCAATAAATATTATTTTCGATACTGTAGCAAGTCTAAAACATCAGGGCAATCTTGCCCTAATTGCCACCAGAGATGTTCATGAAGCTTTTGATAGCTTATGGCATGATGGTCTTATATACAAACTTATTGACCTACCTGATCATAACTGGACATGTCTCAGATTTATATATAACTTCCTAACTCAAAGAAAAATCATTCCTACCTTTCATGGCAGGTCAACAGAGCCTTTTATGCCGACAGTTGGTGTCCCACAAGGTTCTTGTCTTAGTCCAATTCTATTCAATATTTATGTGAATGATCTTCCTCAACCAGAGTTTAATGATACAATTATAACACAATTTGTAGATGATGTCATCCATGTTGTCTCATCAACTCTGGTAACAGGAAAATACAAGTATGAAAGAGTCATAGAAAAAATGAATATTGAACTTCGTCGAACATCCAATTGGGAAAAGAAATGGAGAATTACGACCAACCCTGACAAAGTCCTGGTTAGCACGATAGGATGTTTTGCATCAACCATCGAAGATAAAAGGGGTATCTCCATCAGAAGAACACCTGTAGCCATTAGAAATCCTAACAAGATCTTGGGATATGAAATAGACAGGCTGCTCCACTCAACATCTCACGTCAATAAAAAGATAAACATAGCCAAAGCCGGTCTTAGCAGTCTCTTTAGATTTGATCAAGCCCGTACATATGTCAAAAAACATCTGTATAAAATGATAAGACCAACACTCGAATACCCATGTGTCCCAATGTCGTTAACAACAAAGACCAACATGCTAAAGTTGCAACGGGTCCAGAATAAAGCTCTCCGCTTTATTACGGGTACCAGGAGGAGAGACAGAGTTAAAATGGCAGATTTACACGTGCAACAGGATATTACTGCCTTAAATGTACGCCTTGATACCCTGAAGAAGAAACAATTCTATGCAATGCAAGAACTCTACATGCCAGGTAGAGAACATCCTCTCCAAGTTGAAAATACCACGGATTATATCATCAATACTCCTCACAGGACCCAAAGAATGACTCTCCCACAGAGGGTGCGACGCTTCATCCATAAAGACGATTACCACAGACCAATGATCTTGAGCAACCTCCCTGCAGATGAAGATGATTGGGTAATACCAGAACCCTTCTATGTATACTAAGAAAATCATCGCCCCCAATTAGGGAGATATCTTGTATAGCAAACTACTGTTAAAATTATGCTACATTTACTATGGCGGGACACCACCTCGTAAGAAGCTGACGTGTCAAGTAATTCTTTACGAATTGTCCAGACAATTATCGCCTTCATTGTCGTTTAAAAATTGTTGTGCAATCGCAAAAAAAAAAATTGCAACTTTTATAATTGCTACCAATTCAGAGTCATGTACTTACATATCTGTTATATCTGTGACTGATGGGTTAGTATTGAAGTTTGAGATACTTATGCAACATATGGGAATCTTTATTGAGGAAACGTTTCGCCACACAGTGGCTTCATCAGTCCAATACAAAGCAGAAAGGTGTAAGGAGAGGAGGAGTTTGAGGTAATCAGTCCCTCAGCCTGGAGTCGATGTGTTCAGTCCATCAATCTTGTAGAATGTACAGCATAGGGCCGTAGACGTGGCTTATATACTGTAGTCAGGTGAGGCGAAGCAGGAGGAGGCGGGGTCATAGTGGTACCATCCACTAGTCGAAGTAGGTCTTCGTCCAAAGGTTGGACAAGTGTTGAAGAATTCTTTGTAACAAGATCCCATGATGTTGCAGTGTCTGACAGTTGTGATAAATGGTTTAGAAAACTGCTATATACACCTCACCTGACTACAGTATATAAGCCACGTCTACGGCCCTATGCTGTACATTCTACAAGATTGATGGACTGAACACATCGACTCCAGGCTGAGGGACTGATTACCTCAAACTCCTCCTCTCCTTACACCTTTCTGCTTTGTATTGGACTGATGAAGCCACTGTGTGGCGAAACGTTTCCTCAATAAAGATTCCCATATGTTGCATAAGTGTCTCAATCTTCAACTTGTCGGTTTTAAACCATTTATCACTAATAAATATCTTAAACTGTGTACAGGTGTCGTCTTCCACATTTTGCCAGTATCATCACACCCCACCCATACATCACTTTCTGCCAGTATCATCACACCCCACCCATACATCACATTTTGCCAGTATCATCACACCCCACCCATACATCACATTTTGCCAGTATCATCACACCCCACCCATACATCACATTCTGCCAGTATCATCACACCCCACCCATACATCACATTCTGCCAGTATCATCACACCCCACCCATACATCACATTTTGCCAGTATCATCACACCCCACCCATACATCACATTCTGCCTGTATCATCACACCCCACACATACATCACATTCTGCCAGTATCATCACACCTCACCCATACATCACATTCTGCCAGTATCATCACACCCCACCCATACATCACATTCTGCCAGTATCATCACACCCCACCCATACATCACATTCTGCCAGTATCATCACACCCCACCCATACATCACATTCTGCCAGTATCATCACACCTCACCCATACATCACATTCTGCCAGTATCATCACACCCCACCCATACATCACATTCTGCCAGTATCATCACACCTCACCCATACATCACATTCTGCCAGTATCATCACACCCCACCCATACATCACATTCTGCCAGTATCATCACACCTCACCCATACATCACATTCTGCCAGTATCATCACACCCCACCCATACATCACATTCACCTCGAATAATGGCTAGGTATTCATCCATTACATTCGCTGATGTGTTTCACTTGAATTTTAGCCTCAGTTACATTTATTATTATCCTACTCATCCTTTAAACTAAGGAAGAGGAGGGGGGGGGTTGCCTTGATACTGGTAAAGAGCTTTTAATCCAAGGAATTGGCGAGTGCCCTTCCCTTTCTCGGATTAAATTTTATTGCGTCCCATTTCCTAGTGCGGTATAACACTATGGGTTTAGCGCTTTCCCTGCGCGCGCGCGCGCGCACACACACACACACACACACACACACACACACACACACACACACACACACACACACGCGCGCGCGCACGCACGCACGCACACGCGCGCGCATACAAAAGCGAGAGTTATCCCACGGGCTAATATTGCAAACAATCCCGGATATCGAACTGGGGGTAATCCTGTCACTGTCGACATTCCGTGTGGAATAACAACTATGCAGGGGAGGGAGGGGGGTAAGTAGCCAGGAAATGCCAGCCTAATGGTTAATTAGGTACGTAGCACCTAGTAACTATGGTCATATTAGGTGCTCGCGTGTCGCCCCGGCCAGGTTAATGTGGCAGGTGAGGCAGGAGGGGGTGCTAGGAAGGATGAGACGGGGGGGGGGGGAATGGTGGATGTATTGGGAGGAGTACGAAGTCAGTCTTAGTGTGCCAGATTAAAGGCGTATACCTAACCAACAATATTCGATGAGAGATATGTAAGTGGAATTATAATATATGACAGCTGGAGATGCCCCGGTGTCTATCAGTTCGTTGGAAACCAAACTATCATTGTCTAGGGTGAGAGGATGGGCAGTGTGTGGCAGGTGGGGCATCAAGATCAGTTACGTTAATCCTTGTTTTAATATTTCTCAGTATACAGATATCTTTATTTACCTGTTTGTTTGTTTCTTAGTTTTCAGTCCAGTGATGTTTTCTTTTCAGCCTGGGAGGCCTGGTTTAAGACCAGGTCGCAGGGGCGGTGATCTATGTTGGGTTTAGTGCACCTGATAGTGAAGCTAAGGGAGAATAAAGGACACGGTTACATGGAGGACTGAAGAAGCCTATTCCACGGACGAAACATCTGGATAAAGTTCTCTACAATTGTATGTTTTCATTTTTCCTTCATGGGTGAAAGGCATACTACACCCATTTTAAAAATGGTTTCATCTTGAAGTGGTTTGGTATTACTGTCGAGTGTATCACGTGACACCCGACGCTATTTCTTCCTACGGGAGAGAAAAGTTTGATCGAGTTACGTTAATCTCAAATTAGATTTTCTTCTGAATTATGAAGTTTTTATTTTCAATTTTAAAGAAAATTATTGGGATGAAAGAAACGAAAAAGGACTTTTATTTTTTATATATACTTTTTTTAAATACGAAGATTTATTAACCATAAAATTTATCTTTAATATACATTATATATTTTTTTTTTAATTTTTAATTGTATTCCTTGAAGAATAGGTATTATTTGGTATTCTGAGGGCAGGTTTCAGAATACCAAATAATAGGATTTTAGAGGAAAATTTGACTCTTAAGCATCAACAAATAAGCGGAAGTACAGTATGGCGAAACGTCTACGATAGGGATGCCCGGGTGTTGCGCATGTGTCTTAATTTCATCTTGTTGGTATTATGTACCATTCTTGTACTACTACTACTACCTCCACCTCTTCCTGCCTATATATAGCCGTCCTGCTCCACTTCTGGTTAGTGTGACTTTGTAAATGGTCCAAGAGTGACCGAAACGTCGTCGTAAGATTCTCTTTTATGTGCGGGTTATTTGTGTATCGTTCCAGTCACGGTATTGTGTCCTTTTTTTTTTTGTTATTTACAGTAGTTATTGACTGAGTGAATGTCGCAGTTTAACCTCCTGACTCACAAAGTATTTTCCTAAAGCCAGTTTCTGAAATTTTGACTCAATTTTTTTGTGAAAGTTTGTAGACGTGAGTGATGCCAGTGTTGGGGAAAGAGTAGTTTATATTCACATCATAATGACCTGTTGAGTGATACTGGGCACCTGTCATGGTGACCTGTTGGGTAATACTGGGCACCTGTCATGGTGACCTGTTGAGTGATATTGGGCAGCTGTCATGGTGACCTGTTGGGTGATACTGGGCACCTGTCATGGTGACCTGTTGAGTGATACTGGGCACCTGTCATGGTGACCTGTTGAGTGATACTGGGCAGCTGTCATGGTGACCTGTTGAGTGATACTGGGCAGCTGTCATGGTGACCTGTTGAGTGATATTGGGCACCTGTCATGGTGACCTGTTGAGTGATACTGGGCACCTGTCATGGTGACCTGTTGAGTGATACTGGGCAGCTGTCATGGTGACCTGTTGAGTGATATTGGGCACCTGTCATGGTGACCTGTTGAGTGATACTGGGCACCTGTCATGGTGACCTGTTGAGTGATACTGGGCAGCTGTCATGGTAACCTGTTGAGTGATACTGGGCACCTGTCATGGTGACCTGTTGAGTGATATTGGGCACCTGTCATGGTGACCTGTTGGGTGATACTGGGCACCTGTCATGGTGACCTGTTGAGTGATATTGGGCAGCTGTCATGGTGACCTGTTGGGTGATACTGGGCACCTGTCATGGTGACCTGTTGAGTGATATTGGGCAGCTGTCATGGTGACCTGTTGAGTGATATTGGGCAGCTGTCATGGTGACCTGTTGAGTGATACTGGGCACCTGTCATGGTGACCTGTTGAGTGATACTGGGCACCTGTCATGGTGACCTGTTGAGTGATACTGGGCACCTGTCATGGTGACCTGTTGAGTGATACTGGGCACCTGTCATGGTGACCTGTTGAGTGATATTGGGCACCTGTCATGGTGACCTGTTGAGTGATACTGGGCACCTGTCATGGTGACCTGTTGAGTGATACTGGGCACCTGTCATGGTGACCTGTTGAGTGATATTGGGCACCTGTCATGGTGACCTGTTGAGTGATACTGGGCACCTGTCATGGTGACCTGTTGAGTGATACTGGGCACCTGTCATGGTGACCTGTTGAGTGATATTGGGCACCTGTCATGGTGACCTGTTGAGTGATATTGGGCAGCTGTTATGGTGACCTGTTGAGTGATACTGGGCAGCTGTTATGGTGACCTGTTGAGTGATACTGGGCACCTGTCATGGTGACCTGTTGAGTGATACTGGGCACCTGTCAGGGTGACCTGTTGAGTGATACTGGGCACCTGTCATGGTGACCTGTTGAGTGATACTGGGCACCTGCCATGGTGACCTGTTGAGTGATACTGGGCACCTGTCATGGTGACCTGTTGAGTGATACTGGGCACCTGTCATGGTGACCTGTTGAGTGATACTGGGCACCTGTCATGGTGACCTGTTGAGTGATACTGGGCACCTGTCATGGTGACCTGTTGAGTGATACTGGGTACCTGTCATGGTGACCTGTTGAGTGATACTGGGCACCTGTCATGGTGACCTGTTGAGTGATACTGGGCACCTGTCATGGTGACCTGTTGAGTGATACTGGGCAGCTGTCATGGTGACCTGTTGAGTGATACTGGGCAGCTGTCATGGTGACCTGTTGAGTGATACTGGGCACCTGCCATGATGACCTGTTGAGTGATACTGGGCACCTGTCATGGTGACCTGTTGGGTGATACTGGGCAGCTGTCATGGTGACCTGTTGAGTGATACTGGGCAGCTGTTATGGTGACCTGTTGAGTGATACTGGGCACCTGTCATGGTGACCTGTTGAGTGATACTGGGCACCTGTCATGGTGACCTGTTGAGTGATACTGGGCACCTGTCATGGTGACCTGTTGAGTGATACTGGGCACCTGTCATGGTGACCTGTTGAGTGATACTGGGCACCTGTCATGGTGACCTGTTGAGTGAGTTAATTCATGATGTTTACGACTCATTTAGCAAAATTGATAATGCTTAATTTTGTAATTTCTTTTTCGTATTCTTTTCATTCTCCTCCTCCTCCTCTTCTACTGTTTTTTCTTCTACTACTACTCCTACTACTACTACTATTATTATTATTATTATTATTATTATTATTATTATTATTATTATTATTATTATTATTATTATTATTATTATTATTATTATTATTATTATTATTGCTTGCAAAAAAAAATATTTTTGTCGAAATTTTTTATTTACTGAATTATTTCTACGGAAAAAATAACTGAACTAAAAGTTTTAGTTGTAGCTTTGGCAGTGTTGGCGCTAATATTATCGTACATGTGGTGAGTGTTGGAATATTAGAAAATTATGAATATAAATAGGAATATAAATTAACTCATCACGTCATGTCTCATTTGTAAGTGTCCAGCGTGATGCAGAAGTCTCGTGTGTGTGTGTGTGTGTGTGTGTGTGTGTGTGTGTGTGTGTGTGTACTCCCCTGTATGTTGTTGCAGGGGTCGAGTCAAAGCTCGTGGCCCAGCCTCTTCATTGGTCGCTTCTAGGTCCACGCAAGGCAGTGTAATGACTCCTTTCCTTGAGAGCGATAACTCAGTCTTGCTGGGACTTTTGCCACTCTTTGTGAGCTGTTGAATTTTACATATGATTTTCCCTTTTTTTTCTACTGTTGTAGCTATTGACTTCATTTTGTGGATCATCACTTCATGGCCCCATTTTTCAAATGGCTCGGCAAAATCAATTTAAAAACTAAACCTGCGTTTTGGTTTCTGTGTCCTCATGTTGTGACAAGCAAGATCTTCCAGCTTGGGTTGTGTTGGTCATGATTTTCCTTAATAACAGTAAATACGCGTCTCGGCATCCTTTCAAAGACTTGCTACTGGTCTGTAAATTTTTTGCTCTAGCACTCCTGTCTCCTTTGTAAAGAGGGACTTTGTCTGCAATTTTAAGGTTTCTGGAATTTCACTCACACACTACGCAGATGAATGGTTATTCTGTCGCCGCTGGTCACAGTGACCTGGGATAATTAAGACACATGTGCAACAGTTGGGTATCTATCTATATTGTTGAAACGTTTCGCTTACATAGTAGGCTTCTTCAGTCAAATACAGAGGCGGCAGATGTAGAAGTGGAATGAAGATTATGTAGTAGTGTCGGCGAAACGTTTCAACAATAATAGATACCCAACTGTTGCACATGTGTCTTAATCATCAACATGTCGGTATTTTATACCATTTTCAACATAAGTGACCTGGAGATCTGTTCTCAAGTGAATATTTATCATTTTGTTTTCATTTGCTATATTACGCTTACGGTTTAGCCCTTAGATTGATCATAATAATTTTGAATTTCACCTGGGATGTCAGTCACAAAGAAACAGACTGGGAGTATTAGGACCCACTTGATGAGCGATGATGATGGTGGTGGTGATGGTAAACTTTGTATCAGGATGTAAAGGACACAGGGGAGAGAGGAGGGAATCAACCGGCAAGACTGGATTTGGTGTTTACCATAAGTGCATCTGATTTAGATGAAATATGAGAGGCCTCTGGGTGCTATCATACATTACTGTGGGAGTACGGTACTCATGGATGAGAGAGGTCGTGAATGCAGTGTAGTGGTAAAAGGGAACCTGAAGGTCAGCAAGTGAGATGGATTACCTAGCCGAGAAGTGCATGGAGGCAGAGAGCCTCATACCAAGAAGAGGAGGATATGGTAAGAACAAAGAATCTGCAGTTCACCAAAGGTACGGAGAGGGAAAAAAATAAACACAAAAAAACATAGAAAAACTATAAAAAGCGACGGGCAGAAGAAAGAATGTGGAAGAGCCAACTAAGCCTTGCAAGGGTAAAAAGAAAAGCAGAGCGATAATATGAGAATGATATATTAATAAAAAGCCAAGAATGGACTGAAACTGCTTCACAGCACATCACAAGAAAGACGAGAGTAAAAAACAGGTGATAAGACTTAAAAAGGAAGGAAAAGAGGTCACGAGAAATGACAAGGATGTTTGTGAGGTGATGAACAAACTATTTAATTATAAAGACGCATTGAGAAGTGTGAAAGTACTTGAGCTAAAGATTTCCACCCCCCGTGGCTTGTCTTGCATTAATTATGAAGATATTTTCAATGGAAATAGAGGCAACACTAGAGTAAAAAAAGAAAGGCTCCACGAACGGATACTGAACACCATACACAACAGGGAAATAGGTAAAGTAAAACTTAAGATTAATCTAAATGCATCAAAAGCAGTGGGACATCCCCCAAAAAATTTCACCATGGATACTGTTAGAGGGACCATAACGCAGCCACTAGCTAAAAATCAACAAGTTGATTGATATGTAACAATTTGTGTGAGATCTGATAAACAGTGAATGTGGTCCCAATATTTAAGACAGGAGGGAAATGGGTATCATAAAACTATAGACCGGTATCAACGACATACGTACTATGTAAGATAATGGAGAAGATAATCAGAAGGTGAGTACTAAAACACTTGGAGAGCGGTGGCTTCTTGAACTATAATAATTTTGTCTCGCAAACTTGCTGGAGTTCTACGACATAACAGGTGAGGCAAGGAAGAGATAGATAGGTGGACTGCACGTTCTGAGACCAGCTGATCAAAGAATATCTTACTGGAATGAGATTCACTGTCCGAGAAGAAATAGAATGGGACAGTTTAACATCGGAGTTACTCATGAACCGTTATTAGAACCAGTACAGTTGGTGATATATGAATAACATACAAGAAGAGATGGACGTATCCTTGTTTGCAGATTGTCAAATAAATTAGGAGTATAAAAACAAGTGACTACAAGGGAAGACTACACATGTGCCTGGACAGACTGTAGGATTGGTTACCTGAAGGTTATCTGTAGTCGATTTCGGGGGGGGGGGAGTTTACCTTCCTCGCGACCCGACCATGTTTCCAATTGGATACTGGAATTCATCCCTAGCAAATGCAAGCTTATGAAAATCGAAGAAGTTGTAAGAAGGTTGGAAACTGAGTATAGACTCGGGGGACAAATGCTGAAAACATCACTGAAGAAGGAAGACCTAGGAATGAGACTAGTGTCGAGCGTTCCGCCAGAGGTAAACATCTGAATACCTCTGCGGCTGATGCTCACCTGACAAACCTTACCTAACCTAGTTTTAGCACGTTGGGAAAATTTAAGACTTGTTCTCAGGAATTTCAGGAGACATTCATAGCGCTATATACGACACATGTTCGGTCTATCTTGGAGCATGCAACACCTAACCTGAAGGTGGATCAAAGCCTGATCACCCAGGCTGTTAGTGCTAGTCGCACGTAGTCCAAAATAAGAACCACAGTTCAGCTGATCACTAATTGATATAAGGAGCTTATAAAGTTTCCTCTTAAAAACAGCTAGGGGGTCTGTTGGCAACCCCCTTCCCTACCCCCGGAAAATCATGTTAAGAATCCGGAGAAAATGCAGAGGTGTGTAACGAGACTAGTCCCAGAACTAGGAGAACTAAACTGTGGGGATAGGGTAAAGGAATTAAACCTGACGACATCATGGGACAGAAGAATCATGGGAGATATGATAACAGCATAGAAAATACTCAGATGATTTGATAGGGTAGGCAGATACGAGTCAGGGTGGTCAGGAAGACTTGAACGAAGGAGTAGTGGAGACAGACTGCATACGTAGTTTTAAGAATAAATTTGACAAGGCCCATGAGAGTAAGAGGGAATAAACCTGACAATTGGCAAATTAAGAAGCAAGATATCTGCAAGCGTACACACACACACACACACACACACCACGGGGATGTTAGGAAGTATTTCTTCAGTCATGGAGTTGTCGGGAAGTGGAGTGGCCTGGAGGGTGATGTTGTGGAGGCAGAAACCATACATGGTTTTGGGACGAGGTTTGATAGGGCTCGTGGTTCAGGGAGAGAGAGCGGGCCTGGTGGGGATCGGTGGGGGGGGCGGGGCCGGGGGTTGTGACTCGGCCCCTGCGACCACAGGTGGGTGGGTGCACGCGCGCACACGCACGCACACGCATATACAACAGGCCTAGTGTCTAATCGACATGTGCCTAGGACAAAATGGTAACTAACTAACACAAACACAAAAACACACACACACATTTTATCCATGAGTTGTGTTTGAAATTGGATGCAACATTATCCTGCCATGGTTATTGGGGACCATAAATGAATTCTAAACATGTTTGTTCAGGAGTAAAATAGAATTACGTCCCAGAATGGGGATGGGGGGAAATAAATACAAAAATCAGATTTTTTTCCATGGGGGTCAGATTTTGTTGTAATTATTTTTGATGCATGTTTTGATAGCAAATTTGCATAGGGCGGTAATTTGCAGCGGGGATCCCGGCTATTGATATTGGCATTACATGTTGCAGTTGTTAGAGGAGGGGGGGGGATTTATTGTCTGTAAAAAATTAAGTGGTAGGGAGGCGAGTTTGGTTGATGCATCTGCTGACCAGTTTCACTTAGCAGTCACTTGGTGCTGAACTCTTGGTCCACTGTTATGGGTCGTGTCCTGGGGTCAGCAATTTTAATGGGATAAAGCTTAATAATAATAATAAATCAATATCATCATTATCAGAACAGACTGAGCATTTCCAGATTGCTTAGATCGTTTACTACAAATGGGTAGTCGCGCGCGCACACACACACACACACACACACACACACACACACACACACACACACACACACACACACACACACACACACACACACACACACACACACACACACAAGTTGGAAGTTGAAGACACAGATGAATCACAGGGATGCTAGGAAGTATTTCTTCAGCCACAGAGTAGTCAGGAAGTGGAATAGTTTGGGAAGCGAATTAGTGGAGGCAGGATCCATACATAGCTTTAAGCAGAGGTATGATAAAGCTCACGGTTCAGGGAGAGTGACCTAGTAGCGATCAGTGAAGAGGCGGGGCCAGGAGCTCGGACTCGACCCCCGCAACCTCAACTAGGTGAGCACAACTAGGTGACACACACACACACACACACACACACACCGAAATCGGTTATGCATTAAATGCCCTTCAAAACAGAGTGGGAGGAGGGAGGAAAGGAGGTGTTGAAGTAACTAGACAAAACATTATCTCTTGGAAAAACACCGAAATGAAATCGTGAGAAACTCTTACGCTACACAGACAAGAATTCAAAACAACCTTCCAATGTTCGGATGAAAAAATATACTGAGGATGTTTACAACGAGCGTCTGGCCGAGACTGTAGAGATAGTGAGGTAGGTGACAAGTACGTGGTGCTGTAGTACCAAGAGGTAGTGAGGTGAGGTGACAAGTACGTGGTGCTGTAGTACCAAGAGGTAGTGAGGTGAGGTGACAAGTACGGGGTGCTGATGTACCAAGAGGTAGTGAGGTGAGGTGACAAGTACGGGGTGCTGTAGTACCAAGAGGTAGTGAGGTGAGGTGACAAGTACGGGGTGCTGTAGTATCAAGAGGTAGTGAGGTGAGGTGACAAGCACGGGGTGCTGTAGTACCAAGAGGTAGTGAGGTGAGGTGACAAGCACGTGGTGCTGAAGTACCAAGAGGTAGTGAGGTGAGGTGACAAGCACGGGGTGCTGTAGTACCAAAAGGTAGTGAGGTGAGGTGACAAGCACGGGGTGCTGTAGTACCAAGAGGTAGTGAGGTGAGGTGACAGGCATGTGGTGCTGTAGTACCAAGAGGTAGTGAGGTGAGGTGACAAGCACGGGGTGCTGTAGTATCAAGAGGTAGTGAGGTGAGGTGACAGGCACGGGGTGCTGTAGTACCAAGAGGTAGTGAGGTGAGGTGACAAGCACGTGGTGCTGTAGTACCAAGAGGTAGTGAGGTGAGGTGACAAGCACGTGGTGCTGAAGTACCAAGAGGTAGTGAGGTGAGGTGACAAGCACGGGGTGCTGTAGTACCAAAAGGTAGTGAGGTGAGGTGACAAGCACGGGGTGCTGTAGTACCAAGAGGTAGTGAGGTGAGGTGACAGGCATGTGGTGCTGTAGTACCAAGAGGTAGTGAGGTGAGTTGACAAGCACGGGGTGCTGTAGTATCAAGAGGTAGTGAGGTGAGGTGACAGGCACGGGGTGCTGTAGTACCAAGAGGTAGTGAGGTGAGGTGACAAGCACGTGGTGCTGTAGTACCAAGAGGTAGTGAGGTGAGGTGACAAGCACGGGGTGCTGTAGTACCAAGAGGTAGTGAGGTGAGGTGACAGGCACGTGGTGCTGTAGTACCAAGAGGTAGTGAGGTGAGGTGACAAGTACGGGGTGCTGTAGTACCAAGAGGTAGTGAGGTGAGGTGACAAGTACGGGGTGCTGTAGTACCAAGAGGTAGTGAGGTGAGGTGACAAGTACGGGGTGCTGTAGTACGAAGAGGTAGTGAGGTGAGGTGACAAGCACGGGGTGCTGTAGTACCAAGAGGTAGTGAGGTGAGGTGACAGGCACGTGGTGCTGTAGTACCAAGAGGTAGTGAGGTGAGGTGACAAGCACGGGGTGCTGTAGTATCAAGAGGTAGTGAGGTGAGGTGACAAGCACGGGGTGCTGTAGTACCAAGAGGTAGTGAGGTGAGGTGACAAGCACGTGGTGCTGTAGTACCAAGAGGTAGTGAGGTGAGGTGACAAGCACGGGGTGCTGTAGTACCAAGAGGTAGTGAGGTGAGGTGACAGGCACGTGGTGCTGTAGTACCAAGAGGTAGCGAGGTGAGGTGACAAGCACGGGGTGCTGTAGTATCAAGAGGTAGTGAGGTGAGGTGACAGGCACGGGGTGCTGTAGTACCAAGAGGTAGTGAGGTGAGGTGACAAGCACGTGGTGCTGTAGTACCAAGAGGTAGTGAGGTGAGGTGACAAGCACGGGGTGCTGTAGTACCAAGAGGTAGTGAGGTGAGGTGACAAGCACGGGGTGCTGTAGTACCAAGAGGTAGCGAGGTGAGGTGACAAGCACGGGGTGCTGTAGTACCAAGAGGTAGTGAGGTGAGGTGACAAGCACGGGGTACTGTAGTACCAAGAGGTAGTGAGGTGAGGTTACAAGCACGGGGTGCTGTAGTACCAAGAGGTAGTGAAGTGAGGTTACAAGCACGGGGTGCTGTAGTACCAAGAGGTAGTGAGGTGAGGTGACAAGCACGGGGTACTGTAGTACCAAAAGGTAGTGAGGTAAGGTGACAAGCACGGGGTGCTCTAGTACCAAGAGGTAGTGAGGTGAGGTGACAAGCACGGGGTGCTGTAGTAACAAGAGGTAGTGAGGTGAGGTGACAAGCACGGGGTGCTGTAGTACCAAGAGGTAGTGAGGTGAGGTGACAAGCACGGGGTACTGTGGTACCAAGAGGTAGTGAGGTGACAATCACAGGGTGCTGTAGTGCCAAGAGGTAGTGAGGTGAGGTGACAAGCAAGGGGTGCTGTAGTATCAAGAGGTAGTGAGGTGAGGTGACAAGCACGTGGTGCTGTAGTGCCAAGAGTTAGTGAGGTGAGGTGACAAGCACGGGGTGCTGTAGTATCAAGAGGTAGTGAGGTGAGGTGACAAGCACGTGGTGCTGTAGTGCCAAGAGGTAGTGAGGTGAGGTGACAAGCACGGGGTGCTTTAGTACCAAGAGGCAGTGAGGTGAGGTGACAAGCACGGGGTGCTGTAGTACCAAGAGGTAGTGAGGTGACAAGCACGGGGTGCTGTAGTACCAAGGACAGAACTATGGTAATACTTCTTCAGTGTTGGTACGCGCACTGTCTCATGGTTTTATACATGGTGTGGTTGTATGCTCATTCTACCTTCAGGTTATGTACACTGCGTGGTTGTATACACATACTAATTTAAGGTTATATACACTGGTTGGTTGTATGCCCATACTACCTTAACGTTATTTACACTGGTTGTATGCATATGCTAACTTAAGGTTAAACACACTATGTGACTATACACATTCTAACTTACGGTTATATATACTGGTTGCATACGCATACTACCTCAAGTTTATATAAGCTACCTCAAGGTTATATACACCGTGTTTTTGTCCTCTCAGCTAGCTACATATTCATCCGCACGGTGGAATTCCTATGAAAGTCACAGTGCAACATGAATAAGCTCTCCCTCCATACATAAGTAACATTCGCACTTATAGTAACATGTTTAGATTTTCATGTTTTGCTTGTAATTTCTGCACAAGTGTTATTTAGGTTACATTTGGTCGAATAGATTAGAATTTTGTAGTAGTAAGTATAGCTAATGGAACAGTAAACGGTTGAAAATCGCACTTAATATGATACCTGTGCCTGGATGAAAGGTCCGTATGTTATGTTTTGTTAGGTAAGACACATATGCAACAGTTAGGTATCTTTATTTCGAAACGTTTCGCCTACACAGTAGGCTTCTTCAGTCGAGTACAGAAAAGTTGATAGAAGTAGAAGAGACTTGAAGACGATGTAAACAGTTCATCACCTTTTGAGGTGGTCAGTCCCTCAGTCTGGAGAAGAGTATTGTTCCATAGTCTGAAACAATATGGAGTTGAAGTGACAGGATGGAGCCTTGTATACCGCCAGGAGGTGAGATGTAGGCCACTAGCAGAGGTAAGAATGCCCCTCTCATGTCCCTCTCAAATCCAGTCATTCTCACTAGTAGAGGTTGTCCAAGTTGATTTCAGTTCTGTACCAAGATACCCTCGTGTTGCAGTGTCTGACAGAGTGAAACATTAATGTTTCATGTTACGTTTTACTGATTACTTTGTATATATTATGCGAAGAGTAAATTGAAAGGTAACTGGCTGGTCTGACGACCATCTGATACACTGGTTGATGGATGTGGTAAAGCCTTAATGATCCCTGTGTAGTTGATAGACTTTAAAACTAATAAACAAATACTACCTCCTCTTGCATATTACTGCAGTGTCACCATTATTCATAAAAATATATTTTGTAATATTCTTCCGGTACGGCATTTATAGTCTTTTGCAGTTGTAGCTTTGATAGCTATGTTGGCCTGCGGGTCGCTAGCACCAACAGCTGATACACAACATAATTAAGTGTAAAGTCTTGTTGTCTCTCTTGTTGTGTGTCTTGTTATGCATCTTGTTGTGTCTCTTGTTGTCTCTCTTGTCTCTCTTGTTGTGCCTCTTGTTATGCTTCTTGTTGTGCCTCTTGTTATGCTTCTTGTGTCTCTTGTTGTCTCTCTTGTCTCTCTTGTTGTGCCTCTTATTATGCTTCTTGTTGTGCCTCTTGATGTGCCTCTTGTTAGGCATCTTGTTTTGCTTCTTGTTGTCTCTCTTGTTGTGCCTCTTGTTAGGCGTCTTGTTGTGCCTCTTGATGTGCCTCTTGTTACCATAGTTTTATTTTCTCACATTCTCTTAGGATCGCATATGGTTGGCATCGATATCTGGCACTGTGAGCAATTTTAGGTTGGTAGACAGCAACCACCCAGGGAAGTACTACCGTCCTGCCAGATGACTGTGAAACAGAAACCTGTAACTGTTTTGCATGATGGTAGGATTGCTGGTGTCTTTTTCTGTCTCATAAACACGCTAGATAACAGGGATATCTTGCTACTCCAACTTACACTTTGGTCACACTTCACAGACATGCACATGCATATATATATACATACATCTAGGTTTTTCTCCTTTTTCTACATAGCTCTTGTTCTTCTTTATTTCTTCTATTGTCCATGGGGAAGTGGAAAAGAATCTTTCCTCCGTAAGCCATGCGTGTCGTATGAGGCGACTAAAATGCCGGGAGCAATGGGCTAGTAACCCCTTCTCCTGTAGACATTTACTAAAAAAGAGAAGAAGAAAAACTTTATAAAACTGGGATGCTTGAATGTGCGTGGATGTAGTGCAGATGACAAGAAACAGATGATTGCTGATGTTATGAATGAAAAGAAGTTGGATGTCCTGGCCCTAAGCGAAACAAAGCTGAAGGGGGTAGGGGAGTTTCGGTGGGGGGAAATAAATGGGATTAAATCTGGAGTATCTGAGAGAGTTAGAGCAAAGGAAGGGGTAGCAGTAATGTTGAATGATCAGTTATGGAAGGAGAAAAGAGAATATGAATGTGTAAATGCAAGAATTATGTGGATTAAAGTAAAGGTTGGATGCGAGAAGTGGGTCATAATAAGCGTGTATGCACCTGGAGAAGAGAGGAATGCAGAGGAGAGAGAGAGATTTTGGGAGATGTTAAGTGAATGTATAGGAGCCTTTGAACCAAGTGAGAGAGTAATTGTGGTAGGGGACCTGAATGCTAAAGTAGGAGAAACTTTTAGAGAGGGTGTGGTAGGTAAGTTTGGGGTGCCAGGTGTAAATGATAATGGGAGCCCTTTGATTGAACTTTGTATAGAAAGGGGTTTAGTTATAGGTAATACATATTTTAAGAAAAAGAGGATAAATAAGTATACAAGATATGATGTAGGGCGAAATGACAGTAGTTTGTTGGATTATGTATTGGTAGATAAAAGACTGTTGAGTAGACTTCAGGATGTACATGTTTATAGAGGGGCCACAGATATATCAGATCACTTTCTAGTTGTAGCTACACTGAGAGTAAAAGGTAGATGGGATACAAGGAGAATAGAAGCATCAGGGAAGAGAGAGGTGAAGGTTTATAAACTAAAAGAGGAGGCAGTTAGGGAAAGATATAAACAGCTATTGGAGGATAGATGGGCTAATGAGAGCATAGGCAATGGGGTCGAAGAGGTATGGGGTAGGTTTAAAAATGTAGTGTTAGAGTGTTCAGCAG
The DNA here is from genome assembly GCF_038502225.1 of Cherax quadricarinatus. Lineage (NCBI taxonomy): Eukaryota > Metazoa > Arthropoda > Malacostraca > Decapoda > Parastacidae > Cherax > Cherax quadricarinatus. The sequence goes on along the minus strand of NW_027196369.1, from coordinate 70,688 downwards.
AAGTTTGTGGTTACAGGAAAGTGGGTGCGGGAGGGAAGAGGAGCGATTGGTGGAATGATGATGTAAAGAGAGTAGTAAGGGAGAAAAAGTTAGCATATGAGAAGTTTTTACAAAGTAGAAGTGATGCAAGGAGGGAAGAGTATATGGAGAAAAAGAGAGAGGTTAAGAGAGTGGTGAAGCAATGTAAAAAGAGAGCAAATGAGAGAGTGGGTGAGATGTTATCAACAAATTTTGTTGAAAATAAGAAAAAGTTTTGGAGTGAGATTAACAAGTTAAGGAAGCCTAGAGAACAAATGGATTTGTCAGTTAAAAATAGGAGAGGAGAGTTATTAAATGGAGAGTTAGAGGTATTGGGAAGATGGAGGGAATATTTTGAGGAATTGTTAAATGTTGATGAAGATAGGGAAGCTGTGATTTCGTGTATAGGGCAAGGAGGAATAACATCTTGTAGGAGTGAGGAAGAGCCAGTTGTGAGTGTGGGGGAAGTTCGTGAGGCAGTAGGTAAAATGAAAGGGGGTAAGGCAGCCGGGATTGATGGGATAAAGATAGAAATGTTAAAAGCAGGTGGGGATATAGTTTTGGAGTGGTTGGTGCAATTATTTAATAAATGTATGGAAGAGGGTAAGGTACCTAGGGATTGGCAGAGAGCATGCATAGTTCCTTTGTATAAAGGCAAAGGGGACAAAAGAGAGTGCAAAAATTATAGGGGGATAAGTCTGTTGAGTATACCTGGTAAAGTGTATGGTAGAGTTATTATTGAAAGAATTAAAAGTAAGACTGAGAATAGGATAGCAGATGAACAAGGAGGCTTTAGGAAAGGTAGGGGGTGTGTGGACCAGGTGTTTACAGTGAAACATATAAGTGAACAGTATTTAGATAAGGCTAAAGAGGTCTTTGTGGCATTTATGGATTTGGAAAAGGCGTATGACAGGGTGGATAGGGGGGCAATGTGGCAGATGTTGCAGGTGTATGGTGTAGGAGGTAGGTTACTGAAAGCAGTGAAGAGTTTTTACGAGGATAGTGAGGCTCAAGTTAGAGTACATAGGAAAGAGGGAAATTATTTCCCAGTAAAAGTAGGCCTTAGACAAGGATGTGTGATGTCACCGTGGTTGTTTAATATATTTATAGATGGGGTTGTAAGAGAAGTAAATGCGAGGGTCTTGACAAGAGGCGTGGAGTTAAAAGATAAAGAATCACACATAAAGTGGGAGTTGTCACAGTTGCTCTTTGCTGATGACACTGTGCTCTTGGGAGATTCTGAAGAGAAGTTGCAGAGATTGGTGGATGAATTTGGTAGGGTGTGCAAAAGAAGAAAATTAAAAGTGAATACAGGAAAGAGTAAGGTTATGAGGATAACAAAAATATTAGGTGATGAAAGATTGGATATCAGATTGGAGGGAGAGAGTATGGAGGAGGTGAATGTATTCAGATATTTGGGAGTGGACGTGTCAGCGGATGGGTCTATGAAGGATGAGGTGAATCATAGAATTGATGAGGGGAAAAGGGTGAGTGGTGCACTTAGGAGTCTGTGGAGACAAAGAACTTTGTCCTTGGAGGCAAAGAGGGGAATGTATGAGAGTATAGTTTTACCAACACTCTTATATGGGTGTGAAGCATGGGTGATGAATGTTGCAGCGAGGAGAAGGCTGGAGGCAGTGGAGATGTCATGTCTGAGGGCAATGTGTGGTGTGAATATAATGCAGAGAATTCGTAGTTTGGAAGTTAGGAGGAGGTGCGGGATTACCAAAACTGTTGTCCAGAGGGCTGAGGAAGGGTTGTTGAGGTGGTTCGGACATGTAGAGAGAATGGAGCGAAACAGAATGACTTCAAGAGTGTATCAGTCTGTAGTGGAAGGAAGGCGGGGTAGGGGTCGGCCTAGGAAAGGTTGGAGGGAGGGGGTAAAGGAGGTTTTGTGTGCGAGGGGCTTGGACTTCCAGCAGGCGTGCGTGAGCGTGTTTGATAGGAGTGAATGGAGACGAATGGTTTTTAATACTTGACGTGCTGTTGGAGTGTGAGCAAAGTAACATTTATGAAGGGGTTCAGGGAAACCGGCAGGCCGGACTTGAGTCCTGGAGATGGGAAGTACAGTGCCTGCACTCTGAAGGAGGGGTGTTAATGTTGCAGTTTAAAAACTGTAGTGTAAAGCACCCTTCTGGCAAGACAGTGATGGAGTGAATGATGGTGAAAGTTTTTCTTTTTCGGGCCACCCTGCCTTGGTGGGAATCGGCCAGTGTGATAATAATAATAAAAATAATAAAAAAAAAACATTGAGTTCATGTTTTCTCTTCTGTTTTAAGAGTACAATGGGGGGAAGGGGGGACGGGTCGCCTCAGTTAATAAATTCAGTCTGGCTTTGATGATGCATTGCTTTTACAGTCCTAATGTAAGGAAATAGCTGAAAATAATTTGATTTCCTATTTTTTATATATTGTGTGCACACACCTTTTGGTGTTTGTAGAGGGTCGAGTCTCAGCTAATAGTTGAGTCTGTTTCTACTACTACTACTACTACTACTACTACTACTACTACTACTACTACTACTACTGTGTTCAGGTAATTCCACTTTCTGACTACCCTAAGACTGAAGAAATATTTCGTGACTGTGTGTGTGTAGAGGTACACATGTACTTCCATGCTTAACAGTTCGCAAACGGGCGAAATTATTTACAAACATTATCTCTCAATTAACAGTAGAATTCAAACCTGCACACTTTGTATCACAGTACACAGTACTTTCGCTTCTCGGTCGGGATCTGTGTGGTATAAACCTTGGTAATAAATACCGACAAGTTGGTTTAGAAAAACACATAAGCAAACACTATGACATTAGAAAACGGTTTTGGTCCTGGGACCTCAATCACTTCTAACGTACAGAGGTAGAAAGACATATATAGGCAGAGAGTGAGGTGTGAATGACGCATGGTGACCTGAAGAATGCCATGTTGGGATGAGGACGGGTAGACGATGTGATCATGTGACTCCTGTGTTGTTGGTGGTTTTAGCCTGCTTAAGTATCATGTATGCTAATGTTTTTGAAATTTTGTGGTTTCCAGTGTTACGTTCTGTTGTGTGGGTGACGGTGATTAGCGAGGCTTCTAGGCACCGTCAGCGTCTGAGGTCTAGTTTGGTGAGAATGAGTTGTGCCTCATTCCAGTTCATCAAATGCCCCGTGGAGTCTCTGTGGAGGACACAGGCGTACCTTAAATCGTCTCTGTTACAGGCACTTCGATGCTTGTTCAGGCAGACCGCAAGATCTCTGCCTGTCTCGCCTGTTGATTAGCAATTTTGAGATACTGTAACTACCGGATTTTTGCTTTATAGTGTTACTGACAGCGATTAGTGCAGCTTCAATGCATTTTCTCCGTCTTAATTCGTTTTCTTTAATCACTAGCTTAGCTTCATTGAATTTCATGAGGTGTCCAACATCGTCCCTATGTTGAACACACGCGTTTTTGCGGTCATCATTCTGCAAGCATTTTTTTTGTTCTGCGATCCTAATGTCCAGAGATCTGGCTGTTTCCCTTGCATATACTTTGTCACACCCCCACATAGTAGTGTAAATTCCTGCACTTTCGCCAGAATCTTGCTTGGGGTTTTGTATTAGGTTCCTAAAAGTAGTTGAAGAGCTGGTAGATATTTTAGCCAGTTTTCTGTCAAACATTTTTGAAACATTAGTGGCAACGTTGCTGACCAGTAAAACGATGTAACTTGGAGGCTTTTCTTCAACTTGATTGGTGTTGGTCTTGTTGAGGATACATGTCGCACGTTTCCTGCAGTCACGTATGCAGTGTAGGGGAAAGTGTAGTGAACTAAAAGAGTTGGTAATGTATGTGCATTCTTCTTCGAGGAACTGCGGACTGGAAATTCTGTAGGCTCTCAGAAAGAAGTCGGTAACTACCCCTCTTTTAGTTCTGGTGTCATGGTGAGAGAAGAAATGTAGAAGTCGTTCTTGTAGGTAGGTTTTCGGTAGACTTTAAAAGAAAGTCTGTTTTCCCCAGTGCGTAGGAGAACGTCGAGAAAAGATAATTGGTTGTCCTTCCCCCCCCCCACCACAGGGGATGGTGTAGACGCCTGCTGTAAAAGTTAGAGGTGTGGGGCTGCGTTTCGTAGTGAGGTCTTTGATAGATGATGTGTTTATGGTGGAAACGTTGATGGTACTCATAACAAGTGCCGGGGGAATATTCGTGGTGATGTTGCCACAAATATGTCATAGTGTTCGCTTACGTGTCTTTCTAAACCAACTGACCAGGGTGTTCTAACGTAGTTTTGGTTGTGTGGTAGTCTTCGTGCCTGGTTAGGTCTATTGCTAATCACTTTGTTACAGAAGTTTCCTTCCTCATGGGCCCGTCATACCTATCCTTAAAATTATGTATGATGTTTACTTCCATCACGATCTCGTCAGAGTTATTCCACTTCTTGGTCACATTGATAAATTAGACACATGTGCAGCTCTTGGGTATCTTTATTGAGGAAACGTTTCGCCACACAGTGGTTTCATCAGTCCATACAAAGGAGAATCGTGAAGAACAGGAGAAGAATGAGGTAATCAGTCCCTCAACCTTGAGTCGATGTGGTCAGTACATCAATCTTGAATAGAATACAGCATATGTGCCGAGAAGCAGCTTATATACCGCAGGCAGGAGAGGTGCAGCAGTCGTAGGTGGTGTCACATTTGTTCAATGTGGGCACGACCTACTTCCACATTGAACAAATGTGGCACCACCTACGTCCGCTGCACCTCTCCCGCCTGCGGTATATAAGCTGCTTCTGTTTGTGACTTGAAAAAGCCCACTGTGTGGGCGAAACGTAGTCAATAAAGGATCACATTATACTGCATGTGTGTTTATATTTCCATTGGGTACCTTTAAATATAAGTTAGAGTAATACAAAAGGGAGAGGGGATGGATTTGAGTGGGACTTGCACTTGAGTTAATTGGGTTATCAAAGATTATTTCTTGGGTGACATTGATAATATTAGTGGATTTGGGTTTGAGAAGGACGTGCCAAGTATGGGCCAGTAGGCCTGCTGCAGTGTCCCCCCTTTCTTATGCCTTTATGTTCAGTACTATATCTGCATCCAGCCCGGCGATATCCTCGGTAATATTTTTACCCATAGGCCCTCTTTATTTCAAGTTCGCAGCTTCTCTCTCACCGTCTGCACTCCGTCTGTGTGTGCGCGCGCGCGTGTGCGTGCATTGCTTTGCTTTGTTCTGCTCTGCCTGCACCAAATATTCGCTGTTGAGGATAATCGTATTGTCAACTTATGAATACATGATGTGGATACGAAGTCATGTTTTGGTCAGTCCAGAGTGTACTAGCTTTCTACGAGGGAGGTGAGAGGGAACAGTTGAGAGGGAGTCTGAGAGGAAAGGGAGCTGAGGGTGGGCCAGAGAGAGAAGGGAGTTGAGAAAAGTGGGAGGAGGGGGAAAAGTGAAGAAAAGTGAGACGAGGGGGAAAAGTGAAGAAAGTGAGACGAGGGGACAGGGAGGTGCGCAAAGGAATTGGGAACGAATTGAAGTATGAGGGAGGAGTCTAGACTGAAAAAAAATAAGAAAGAACGAGGCTAGTGACGGAAGGAATAACGACAGTGAATGTAGGACAGAGAGGAGGAAGTGGGAGAGAGAGAACTTGCCTTTACTTACCACACGGTGGACGAAAATTGAAGTACGTTTAAATTTTTTCTCTTTTTGTTGAAAATGGTATACAGTACCCACAGGTTGATTAAGACACACGTGCAACAATTGGGTATCTTCTCTAGGCTGATGGACTGATTACATCATTTTCACTTCACTACTATACCAACTTCCTCTTATTTGACTTGAAGAAGCATACTGTGTAGGCGAAACGTTTCAACAATAAAGATACCCAACTGTTGCACATATGTCTTAATTATCAAATTTTTTCTCACACTACCCACTGATTTTTTTCATACCTGAAGTTCTGAAAGTCGTTCAGGCTTGCTCTATCAACTCTGCCTTATTAAAACGTAAATTTAAAGTGTGATACTAGCTGGTAATCTGTTTTTACATAATTTTTAATCTAAGAAAACCCTATGACAAAATTTGGTATAGTAATTCTTGGTATTCTGGCATAATGGTTTCACTAAGACTCGGCTGACTTTAGCAAATGACCAGTGACACGGAGTAGTGATAGTCATTTATTCATTTGTTTCGCTCTGTCGCTTCAATACTTTATTATTTAGACTATCTCGTTTAGATTTAGACTTAGCGTGTAGATTTCAGGCATCTGGCCTTGTGATGGTGGGCAGGTGTCTGAGTTTGACCTTTGGCCCATCGTGGTACACTAGTGAGGTCTGAGTGTGATGCACTGTGAGGTCTCTGAATGTTTCCACTTAATCCTCATTTTCACAGGAGTTCGTTCACAAGAACAATAGTTGTTATTTTATCTTAGTATGATTTTTGTGTTTGTTAGGTCACTACCTGGTGAACAAGTGACCGTTTTGTACCCAGATCATGACCTGGTATGCAGGTCACTATCAGGCACCCAGAGCATCACCTTGTACCTAGATCATGACCTGGGTACAAGGTACTCAGGTCGCTACCTGGTGTACTGGGAGGGACGAACAGGTTGTAAGTGTATTATACATTTAGTTAAATTAATAAGGGGACTCGAAGATTTTTATTTTAATTTCTGCTGTAAATTTAAAAGAAAAATTATAATTTTAAGTTTTTAAAGACAGACTGGATATTTTGTTCTCACGCTCACCTGCGTTACCACCAGTTACCTTTATCTACACCAGCGTTACCACTTGTTAACTTTCATCCAAGTAAAAGGACACAAGTGCAACTAATGTGACATTTTATTGTGGCAACGTTTCGCTCTCCAGGAGCTTTATCAAGCCATTACGTAATGGCTTGATAAAGCTCCTGGAGAGCGAAACGTTGCCACAATAAAAGTCACATTAGTTGCACTTGTGTCCTTTGTTGCACTTGTGTCGGTACTTCTACCAACTTTATTACAACTTTCATCAACACCAGCGTTACCAGCTGTTGTCATCCACACCAGCGTTTCCAGCTGTTATTGTCATCCACACCTGCGTTGCCACTAGTTATTGTCATCCACATCTGAGTTACCACCTGTTATTTCACCTCATTCTTCTCTCTGCTTCTTATCCTTCTCTTTGCTTCTTCGCATCCTTCTCTCTGCTTCTCTTGTGCAAGAATGGTATATAATACCGACAAGATGAAATTAAGACACATGTGCAACATCTGGGTATCTTCATTGTAGACGTTTCGCCACCCAGTGGCTTTATCAATACAAATTCCAGGACATAACTTGAAGACAGTAGGACTATATACAGATGAGGTAATCAGTCCCTCAACCTTGGAGTAGGTGCGAAGAACACCGTAGTCGTGGAGATTCTTCACGACTACGGTTTTCTTCGCACCTACTCCAAGGTTGAGGGACTGATTACCTCATCTGTATATAGTCCTACTGTCTTCAAGTTATGTCCTGGAATTTGTATTGATAAAGCCACTGGATGGCGAAACGTCTACAATAAAGATACCCAGATGTTGCACATGTGTCTGCTTCTCTTCACCATTTCTGCTTTTAATTATCTCACGACCCTTTGATGTTTCCTTCTCTGAGAACACAGCAAGCAAGAATATTATTGAGAGTATGAAAGACTTTGAGAGGTCGTACTGAGTAGAAGTAGTTCGTCCCTACGACCCTACGTAGATGTCAAGTTCGTCCCTACGACCCTAATTTGTATTAGTAGTCCTTCCCGAGCGCTCCGTCCATCCGGTGTAGTGACTAGTTGGGGGGGGGGGGTAGAGGGAGAGAGAAAAGCGAGAGACAGTATGTGCAGCACTCGTGTATCTTTATTTTTAAGATGTTTCGCCAGCCAGTCGTATTCCACTGTCACCAGTTTCTACACCTTCAGTTAACTTCTGCATTGAATTGCTAAAGCCACTGGTCACAGATCGGGCGGCGGGGGCGTTGACCCCCAAAACTCTCTTTAGGTATACTGACCGGCACAAACGCTTCAGAATAAAAATACCCAGGTGTTACACATGTGCTTACTTTATCAGCTTGTCCGTACTGCATACCATTACTGCTACTAGAGAGGGAGAAACAGTGGGGAACAGTGAGGGTGGGACAGTGAGGAGAGACCGGGGGAGACAGAAAATGCGGGAGAGACAATGGGGGAAGACAGTAGAGGGAGAGAGTGAGGAAGAGACAGGAAATGAGAGAAAGACATTGAGGGAGAAACAATGTGGGAGATACAGCCATGATATAGAGACAGTGAGGGCGAGAGAGGAGCGGGAGGGAGGAGTGGGAGAGACGAAAGGGGGAGACAGTGAGAGATAGACAAGAGCCGGGTATATAATATTAATAATACGTTACGAGACATCCACAACAGCACTAACAACGCTGAATCTACAACGTTGGTATCTACATAAAGGAAGACAGCCTTCACCCCCCCACCACCCACCACCCACCACCCACCCACCTTTACGAATAATGACGTTGTCTTCAGTTAAATCGTCTGTGGTTTACTTCCAGGGGAGGAGGGGAGGGGTTTAGTTTAGGAAGCCCTCGTTAAACCTGGCGGCAACATTAAGTCCTCATTACCATATCTCTAATTATGTATTCAGACACAGTTATTGTACTATTGTTGTGAGGGAGGAGGCTCGCCAGCTGATTCAACAACACCTGCTTACACACTAACCAATCTCTCTCTCTCTCTCTCTCTCTCTCTCTCTCTCTCTCTGTGGCTACAGCTACGACCACTTCTCCCGCATCTACGACCACTTCTATCGTAACTATGACTACTTTCCTTGCAGGACGAACACTTCTCCTGTAGCCGTGCTCACTTCTTCCACAGCTACGACTACTACTCCCGCAGCCATGCTCATTCACCCACATTGTTCAGTTTACTAAGATTTAAAAGATTTGCTTCTCACTGAGGTTTAGAAGTAATTTAATCTCTCTCTCTCTGGATCACAGGTGGTAATACATAAAAAAAAATCCCCACAATATTGTGTTCTTATTGCTAAAGATTATGGAATAAAGCTATGAACGCCATCACCACCTTCGTGTATTTTGCATTTTATTAACTAAAATTGTCAGTTGAACACACAAGCAGCAGCGAGTTTGTCAACTGAACACTCAAACAGCGAGTGTGTCAGTTGAACGCACAATGTGTTTGTCAATTGACAGCAAACTCAGCAAGTTCGTCAGGTAAACACACAATCAGTGAGTCTGTCAGTTTAACACACAAACAGCTAGTTCTTTATTTTAGTGGAAACAAAAATAGTTCGACCCTTCAGCACACAGGCGGCTAATTTGTCAGTTAAACTTGTAAGCAGAAAATAAACATCTGGTTTCTGTCAGTTGAAAGTCAAACCAGCAGCCGAGTGCCGTCTGCAATGTTCATTAAATCCAACCATTGTTTCCCCTCTGTGTCAGTCATAACAGATGAACCACAATCTCCGGCGAATATCTGATGAGCCGGATGTGATAGTCATGTTTTGCGGGCTGCTAGCATACAAGACCAGGCTATGAGTAAAAAAAAACCCGGCGTAAGACCAGGCTGAGAGGGTGCAACACTCGAAACCAGTCACAGATAACACTAGTAACCACTCGTATTTAAGAGTGGCGATTAATTATATTGAGATGATATACACCTGGAAAGTACTCCAGGGCCTGGTCCCTAATCTGCACACTGCCATAACAACATAAGAAGAAGAAGAACGAAGGAACACTGCAGAAGGCCTACTGGCCCATGCGAGGCAGGTCCAAGTCCCTACCGGCTTAAGCCAATGCACCCAACCTAGTCAGGTCAGGTCACATTGACTTAAGGGAGGAACACGGCAACCGACCTGTTAGCACAAGCTATCAGGTCCAACTCACACCCACCCACATCTACTCATGTATTTATCCAACCTATTTTTAAAGCTACACAACGTTCTGGCCTCTATAACGGTACTTGGGAGTTTGTTCCACTCATCCACAACTCTATTACCAAACCAGTACTTTCCTATATCCCTCCTGAATCTGAATTTTTCCAACTTAAAACCATTGCTGCGAGTCCTGTCTAGGCTAGATATTTTCAGCACACTATTTACATCCCCTTTATTTATTCCTGTCTTCCACTTATAAACCTCAATCATATCCCCCCTAATTCTACGTCTTTCTAGAGAGTGCAGTTTCAGGGCCCTTAGTCTATCCTCATAGGGAAGGTTTCTGATACATGGGATCATCTTTGTCATCCTCCTTTGTACATTTTCCAGAGAATTTATATCCATTCTGTAATACGGTGACCAAAACTGTGCAGCATAATCTAAATGAGGCCTAACCAAGGATGTATAGAGTTGAAGAACAACCTGAGGACTCCTATTATTTATGCTTCTTGATATGAAGCCAAGGATTCTATTAGCTTTATTGCGAACACTTATGCACTGTTGTCTTGGTTTCAGATTACTGCTAACCAGAACTCCTAAATCTTTTTCGCAATCCGTAATATTAAGATCTACATTATTTAGTTTATATGTGGCATGGTTATTGTCCTGTCCAACATTTAGAACTTTGCATTTGTCTATATTAAACTGCATCTGCCACTTCTCCGACCACTGCATCAGTCTATTCAAATCCTCCTGGAGTGCTCGAATGTCCTCGTCAGAATGAATTCGACGGCCTATTTTGGTGTCATCGGCAAACTTGCTGATGTCGCTCTTTATGCCCTCATCTATGTCGTTTATGTAGATTGTGAACAGCAGGGGGCCCAACACTGACCCCTGTGGAACACCGCTCGTGACGCTTCCCCACTCTGATTTCTCCCCATTTATGCAAACTCTCTGCTGCCTATTTGTCAACCATGCCTCTATCCAGGAAAAAATTTCTCCTCCTATTCCATGTGCTTTAATTTTCCTCAATAGTCTCTGATGTGGGACCCTGTCAAAAGCCTTACTGAAGTCCATATACACAATATCATATTCATTACCATGATCTACCTCCTCAAATACCTTAGTGAAAAAAGTTAATAAATTCGTAAGGCAGGAACGCCCCTTTGTAAAACCATGCTGAGATTCGTTGATTAATTTATGCTTTTCAAGGTGGCTACGAACTGCCTCGGCAATTATTGATTCCATAAATTTTCCCACTATGGAGGTTAGGCTTATTGGTCTATAGTTCGAAGCTAAGGACCTGTCACCTGTTTTGAAAATAGGTATCACATTTGCCATTTTCCACTTATCTGGCACCATGCCAGTTTGTAGTGATATGTTGAAAAGATTAGCCAAAGGTGTGCTAAGCTCCTCTTTACATTCCTTTAGAACCCTTGCATACAGTTCATCAGGGCCTGGGGATTTGTTAGGTTTTAATTTATCTATTTGCCTAAGGACCATGTCACTTGTGACCCTAATAGTGCACAGTTTATTATCGTCCTGTTCTACATAATTTATCATTACTGGAATATCGCTGGTATCCTCCTGTGTAAAAACTGAGAGGAAGTATGTGTTAAAAATTCTACACATTTCCTTATCACTGTCAGTGAGCTGACCCGAGGAACTTTTGAGTGGGCCTATCTTGTCCCTGATCTTACTTCTGTATACCTGAAAGAATCCTTTTGGGTTAGTCTTCGATTCTCTTGCAACTTTAACCTCATAATCTCTATTTGCTTTTCTAATTCCCTTTTTTATTTCTCTCTTTAACTGAATATATCGATTTCTTAATTGCCCCTCTCCTCTTTTGATTTGCCTATATATGCCTCTCTTTTGACCAATCAGATATTTCAATCTATTGTTCATCCATTTAGGATCATTTTTGTTTGATCTGATTTCCCTATTTGGAACATAATTTGACTGAGCAGCTAGAACTATGCCCTGGAAAGCATCATATCGGCAACCATCACCACCTACCTGACCCCTAGTCAGGTCATTCCAGTTCAGCCCACCTAAGTAATTTTTCAGTCCTATGAAATCAGCCAAGCGAAAGTCAGGGACGGAGACTTGATTGCCATTATTAGGGGAATTCCATGCTATGTTAAAACTGAGTGATTTGTGATCACTCTCCCCAAGCTCATCATTAACCTCAAGATTATTAATTAGTGTTTCCCTACTGGCAAGAACCAAGTCAAGGAGGTTATTTCCCCTAGTTGGCTCTGTCACAAACTGTTTTAAAAAACAATCCTGGATCGTATCAAGAAAGTCACCCGACTCTAAATTTCCTGTCAAATTGCTCCAGTCAATCTGTCTATAGTTGAAATCTCCCATTAGCACAACATTTTCGTATGTAGATGCCTTACGAATTTCGTCCCATAGAAGTTTACTGCACTCCCTATCAAGATTTGGGGCCCTGTAAATCACACCCAAAATTAGTTTTTCTCGGCCCTCGAGAAGCTGTAACCAAACAGATTCAGTGGCTGACGCTTCTAATTTAATATCTTGTCTAACACAACAATTTAAATTGTCTCTGACATACATCGCTACTCCACCACCTTTCCTGTTGACCCTGTCAGTGTGGAATAATTTATAGCCTTGTATGTGACATTCAGAGGGCATCTCTCTATCTTTCAGATTGAGCCAGGTCTCTGTTATAGCAATAATATCTATGTTTCCTGCACTTGCAATTAATCTTAGCTCATCTATCTTATTTCTAACACTCCTGCTATTAGTATAGTAAACCTTAAGGGAGCTAGTCCCTTGCTGCCCTCTGCTGTCCCCCTTTGTTTGCTGACCTGTTCTATTGTCTTTATTTATAACTTCATGCTGAATGCCTTTTATACATTTACTGTTTCCAACCCTAGTGTTGCAACCTGCTTGTTTCCCACACACACCCATACCTCTATCTTCCATCAGTTTAAAATCATAGGCATTTCACCAATGGCCTTCTCAATCGAGTCTGCAAGTGCTACCACCCCTGCCCCAGAGAGATGAACCCCATCCCTTGCATACATATCATGTTTGCCATAAAAGTTGTTCCAGTTGTCAATGAATGGGATTGCAAGTTCCTTGCAGTATCTGTCTAGCCAGCAATTTACACCAATTGCCCTAGACAACCATTCATTTCCTACTCCCCTTCTAGGCAAGATGCTACATATGATTGGGATCCCTCCCTTAGACTTAATGAAATCTATAGCTGACCTGTACTTATCTAGCAGCTCTTCTCTCCTACCCTTCCCAATATCATTTCCACCAGCACTGAGACAGATAATGGGCTTGTTCCCATTACCTGACATGATATTATCCAGTCTGTTGACAATGTCCCCAACACCAGCTCCAGGGAAGCACACTCTATCTCTCATCTTCTTATTCCTATTACAAAAAGCACGATCAACATATCTTACCTGAGAGTCACCAACCACAAGAATGCGCTTACCTTCATTAGCAGGGGCAGTAGTACCCTTACCTTCACTGGCCACTGAAGTACATTCATCCTGGAGAACAGAGAAGCGATTTCCTACCTTCAGATCTGCACTCTTAACTTTCCTTACTCTGATGCGCCTCCCATTACTGTGAACAACTCGCCACTTGTAGCAGGTGCTGGGCTGCACCTCACTGCTGGTAGCCGTTGCTACCACCCCACCTACAGCCTCCTCACAGTGAGAGACAGACTGCACCTCACTGCTAGAAGCCTCATTCCCCACATCTCCAACCACCTCACACTCTCTCCCAGGCCCATTGAGGTGGACCTTCAGCCTCCTAATCTCCTCCTGGAGAAGCAAGACCTCCTCCTTCAACTCTCCAACCTCAGCTTTTAAAACACTGTAGAAGCAAGCCATGCTTTGTAACCGTCCACGCTAATCCCCAAGCAGCTCAGGGTCTGTGACCTCACGTGACGACTGACCACTGAACACGAGATATGGGAGGAAGTGCAAAATAAACCCAGTGAAAAGCAGGGGTGCTGTGGGCACAAGGGAACACTGTATCAACATTCGTGGCCCTAGATTATTCAACATCTTACCAGAAGATATCAGAAACACGGAAGAAGTGTAGAAGCCTTCAAGAGGAAACTGGACAAGTATCTTGAGCAGGTGCCAGATCAACCAGGCTGTGATGGATATGTGGGGCAGCGGGCCTCCAGCAGCAACAGCCGGGTTGACCAGCCGGGCTCCGAGAGTAGTGAAATTCTCGAAACTCTCCAAATGTATATCAAAGGAGAGCAAAAAGTGTCGGCTCTTTTGATTCACAGATCTCTTGTTTTTAAGTGTAAGGATAGATTTAGTGCCAAGTGAAGCTGGTAAATGATCTCCCTGTTGGTCACTGTGTGTCCCAGGACCATCGTCCCAGGACCATCGTCCCAGGACCATCCACCCAGGGTCATCCTTCCAGGGTTAAAACCTTTCCTGTCTGTATGAATTCCGGGGAACATTTAGGAGAGTCCTTTGACACTAATAATTGAATGGTATTTTTAACTGATGTTGATTATTTTAACCTGGCATGATAGTGTTGATTCGTGTTGTCTTTGTCTCTCTGTTTGCAAATTTTGTCTTTGTTTTTACTGTGTGTTGTGTATATCATTTTATGGTTGTGAGCACTGAGTGATCTACACAGTCGAAGAACTACGGAACGGGTGGGATTTGAACCCATTTCGAGTGATGGGTTCAAATCCTTCCCGTTCCGTGGTTTGCAATCACGTTGTTACTGTTACGTCAATCACGTACTCCGAAACGTTTGATACAAAGTCGGAGTGTTTGCATTATTGTCATTTTTTGCAACTGCTGGTGGGATGTCATGTATACCAGTGTGATCACAACGTCTTCAAGTGCGACAAAACGTATGTAGTAGTAGGTTCGCCGGTCTTGTCCCGGCCCGGCTCTTTTCTAGATAGTGACCCGCCCAGAAAACTTGGGAATTATTACTGCGCTCATGCCTGCGTAATTTATCTACGTCGCTAATTAATCAAGCTTTTGTGTGTGTGTGTGTGTGTGTGTGTGTGTGTGTGTGTGTGTGTGTGCGCGCGCGCGTAGTAGTAGTAATTGAAGTTACTAGTCAAAGGCACTTGTCGATAAACACTTGGCCTGTTTGCGTGTCTGGGGGGGGGAGGTGTGGGTGTGTAGATTGTGTGGGGGAAGGAGTGGGTGTGTAGAAGTGTGTGTTGGGGGGGGGGGGTTGTGGTAGTGGTATTCACATTTTAATCTGGAACGATCAGGAATTTTTATTTGTACAATTGTAAATGTTTCCCACTCGGTTGGCTTATTCCTGTTCTGGGAACGTTAAGCGCGTTCAGGATTATGCTCTCTGAATAAACGTGCTATTTTTATTTTGGGCAACGCGTAAAACTAAGAAAAACAATAAAGTTAATAAAACAAACATTATAAATTACGGTAAAAAAAATATGATACATCTTTTAACAGATGGAAACATTTGTTCTACTGATCAACTGTGTCTGAATATATATAACTGAAATGTAATGAACACTTGTTAGTGCTCAGTAATAACCCACTTGGAGACAAAAACTCAGAAGATTGATTCATTTGTATAGTTCGACCCCCTTCTTGGGCTAATCCGGGGGGGGGGACATGGACCTGCTCCGCATGAGTCAGTAGGCCTGCTGCAGAGTTCCTTCTTTCTTATGATCTTCAGCCGCTAGCTGTAACAGCTTGGTTGAAAAAATCAACCCCAAAAAATACCTTAGGTGAGGCTGCAAGGCTAGATAACCTCTCTACTTCGGTCACTAGTATCATATTAAGTTATGGGATAGTATCAGGTGTTCTAATCTTCACAGGCGTCGTCTTGTTCAACTAGTCCTCACAAGTAACACTTGACATAAATCTTTTTTTTTTCTGGTGGTGGTCGTGTTGATTTTTTAATCTTCAAAACACACGTGACTTAACCTCATCTTCGCTTTCTCTTCCGCTGACCTGCGTTTTGATTTTCTGGACATTTCGATCAGTTGCATTCTACTTTACTACTACTACTACTACTACTACTACTACAACTACTTTTGTTGCTACTTTTGCTGTTGCTGCTAATAATAATAATAAGTCTTTCACTCTCGTCTAGTTAATGATTAAAGATAGACCGAAAAGTCGTCTGAGTGTTACTATACAAATTGTAAGTTTAGCTGTGAAACAAATGAAATAGTTTACAAGGGTGGAATATATCCAATATTCATCACATAACCCAAAGACAAGTCAACTGAGAGAAGGCAACACGCCAGACCTGGTGTGTCCTAATGAAGAACTGCATTTATGAGGAACTCCTCAAAATTAAATTTAAATATCACCGCTGCTAAATAGAATGGTCCTATTGAAATTACTAAAGAGGGGAGAGGGGATATTATGGGATACCAACAAAATCAAATCATGATAGAAATACACAGGGTGAAGATGTTATTGGGGATGACGTTTCCCTCTGTGTGATGTGATAAAGCCCCACCCAGGACCAAACACTTGTCAGCAAGACCTGACATCCATGCGTAATCAAAGTAACCAGAACCGGAGTAGTAATCATGTTGGGATTCTAAGGCGAATGTACAAGGACAAAGATATCCCTTTAGCATTTTTTTAGTCTTACAAAAAAAATGGTAAACGAATAGAAAAATAAGGGTGCTGATGGTGTTCCGGCATTTTAAAAAGGTGATGGAGACTGAAATAAAGGCCATAGATTTTTTTTTAATAATACCAAACCGCATTATAGAAATGTTGATGAAAATTTGAAGAGCAAAAAAACTGCTATCAAAGAGCTCGGTAGCAGATTAGCAAAATCCTGTATATAAAATCTATTAAGCTATTATAATACTCAAAGGAATTACACGAAAACGTAAGTTTATTTGGATTTTGCAAAAGCTGTAGTCATCCATGAAAGGCTGACGTGGAAGCTATAAAATATATGCAGAATAAGAATCAAACAAGTGTGAGAGACCAAGGATTTATTTTGAATGATTCAAACAGTGAGTGATAAGAGGAAAATATTAATGGTGTGAAGCCTCACTGTTGGAGTTGCACGAGACTCGACACGTGGCAAGACGATATTTTTTAATGACGCCCCAAGAAGGAATAAACACATTAACTATATGATTATGTTTGTAAAAGATGCAGTACGTGTTAAGGGAGACAGGAAAATACAACCAGTGCAAAGCCGTAAAAGAAGACTGAGATACACTGAGCACGTGGAGTAACAAGAAGTAACCTTGAGCACGTGGAATAACAAGAAGTAATCTTGAGCACGTGGAGTAACAAGCAACCTACCCTCATTTTACTGACTTCAGTTTCAGTTTAATAAACTGACGTTGAACATATTTTAAAGATTTCAAAAAGATTACACAGGCAGTTTTTTTTTATTTATTTCAGGTTTGGGTTAGGTTGGGTTGGGCTAAACTAGGTTACATAAACTCATAATAGTGAAACATAAGAAAGCTTAAACAAGTTCCTTGATTAATATAAACTGCATAATGAAATCTTCAGACGTTTTAAGATTTGAGTCTTCTCAAGATTTCATAGAGATTATCACCAAAAAACAAATGTCAGAACAGCTGTCAGATATATGGATTTTAGAATTAATCTAAACATTTCACAAATTTTGGATCAAACTTAGAATGTGGAGATTGCGTCATCACCAAAAAATATACTGGAAAAAAATTTCAAGGATTGCAAACTGAAAATGCCCTCGTTGGTGGTTAGAAAGAAATTAGGAATACAACATATATGATAAAAATTATACGAGAAAATATATAAGGATTATTGATGGCATCATCAACAGAGAGAAGGTAAATGATATTGCAGTACCGACAAACTGTGAACAAGGACACTTCAGTATAGTTCAGGGCATTTATTTAAGGTCCTTTAATAAATGTACTGGACAGTACACAAGTGTCCCCCACAGAGAGAACAAGAGATCACTGTGTTGTAAACATCGAGAAAAATAGTACAGAAAGGTTGGTGTAAAATATTTTGTGTGATATACTGCTGGGATGGGCTCAACTGACACAAGAAATACTGGATACAGCAATGTACTGCCAACAGTAATGAAGACATAGGTGCAGGGCTAGCTTTTATCGTGGCAACGTTTCGCTCTGTGTAGAGCTTTATTAAAGTAAATATTAAAGACGGAGCACTACGAGCATAACTCTATTCCAGCACCTGCAACTAGGTAATAAAAAAAAGTTTATATATTATATATTATATATATATATATATATATATATATATATATATATATATATATATATATATATATATATATATATATATATATATATATATATATATATATCAACAACACTGCGACTAGCTGAGGGATCGAACCCGTGTTGCTTTAACCTGCCTCATGATGAGCGAAAATTCACGACGCTGTAACCCACTGGACCATACAATCTTACAAACAACTTGAGCCTAGCGAACTAGACTTGCTTTAAGTTGCGAGGACCTAGTTACCTAGTTCGCTAGGCTCAAGTTGTGTGTAGGATTGTATAGTCCAGTGGGTTAGAGCTTCGTGAATTTTAGCTCGCCATGAGGCGGTCTAAAACAACACGGTTTCGAACCCCCGGCTAGTCGCAGTGTTACTATTGATTAAATGCCACTTGTTCGTGGTTACAATATATATATATATATATATATATATATATATATATATATATATATATATATATATATATATATATATATATATATATATATATATATATATATATATACACACACAGAACCTTTTTTTTTCTTTAACTTCAAATAGGTATCAACTAACTACACAGTCACTGCGACGCACATGTGGATATCCTTGAACACAGTTGATAGTATTCCCTTTCATTCTTAGGATCAGAAGAGTAATTCGAGGTGGAAAATTGAGATTGCAGGAGTGTGAATATATTAGAGTTTTGAGAGGGAGGCGCTAAACTGAGAAAGATTCCAAAGTTTGTGGGATATATATGGCTTAAATTTTGGTCGTTTTTCTTTAATGAATATATAAATATTTTTCTTTAGGGGAGGGAAGAGGGAAGCGTAACGAGATTCTGCGAGGAAGAGACTACAAAAGTTGTAATTCAAAGGGAAACCCTTTACGATGTTTCACGAGGAGTGGAGCTTTATAAAAATTTATAAAGCTCCACTGTGGGTGAAGCTTTATAAAACTTTATTGAGCTCCGCTGTGGATGAGGCTTTATAAAGTTCCACTGTGGGTGAAGCTTAATAAAACTATAAAGTTCCACTGTGGGTGATGGTGTACACTACCGGCAGGATGGAAAATAAGGCACATGTGCAACGCTAGGTTAACTTTATTCACGAAAAGTTTCGCCTGTGCAGCAGGCTTCTTCAGTCGAATACAGGCGAACAACACGCTGGAGACACTAGTAGTAGTATTGAAGTAATCAGTCATTCAGTCTTGGTAGACGGTAATATTCATGTTATGTTTGCCAGAATTCGACTGAAGAAGTTTGTTACAAGAGACGAAACGTTTCGGCAATATACTCGAGAGCTGCAGTGTGACTTACTCACCGATCTAAATTAACATAATTCTTAATGAAATAGCATTTATACAGAGGGAATTTGATGACCGTGCAGTGTTTGACATGAGGAACTTTGTTGATTTCCCTACTCACATCTCTGGCTCCTCCCTTGACCCAGTAGTGAATGATCTGGCAGAAGGTATAGTCACTTGTCAACCCATCGGCTATGTTGGGTCTTCTGACCACAAGGCTGTTTTTACGACACTTTAGATCCCAACAGAACGAGGTGAGGAGTCCACACGCACAACCTGGCTATGGGAAAGGGGTAATTGGCCAGCCCTTTGCTCTGAGTTCGCCACCACCGATTGGAATACTCTTCTCCAAGGGGATGTTGACAACCAAGTGAAAGCCTTCACTAGACACATCCTTAATCTACAACAAGAACACATTCCTCACCGGCAGTATGTGACTAAGCCTACAGATCAGCCTTGGTTGGCTTTCGTTGTAGAGAGGCTGCTACTGCTAAGTACAAGGCATGACGAAGGTATAAGAGACATCACCTACAATAGGAACTTGCACAGGCAAGCCTGTAGGCATATGGGTGAAGTTCAAAAGTGGGCCATCGCTAAATGAGAGGTGGACAAAAAAAGAAAGCTAGCATCAGGTAGAGTAGGCTCCAAAACCTGGTGGTCCCTGGTCAAGGTCATACTAGGTTATCTGCCTGATGAACTCATTCCACCTCTCAGTCAAGAGGATGGGACCACCTCTGCTAGTAGTCAAGAGAAAGTAGACCTCTCTGCCGAACACTTTGCTACCAAAATGCAAGTTCCTGATCCAGCAAAGGACCCTCCTTGGCTAGCTGCAAGAACTGTGTCAAAACTATCATTGGTGACAATAAGGCAGGAGGAGGTGGATTTCCTTCTTAAATCGCTTGACCAAGAAAAGGCTATGGGCCCAGACAAGTTGAGCCCAAGATTGCTGAGGTGTGCAGACCAGCTAGCAGCACCTCTAACTTGCATCTTTCAGCACTGCCTAGTACAGTGTAAATAGCCTTCTTTGTGGAAAGAGACAATTCTAGTCCTTGTTCACAAAAAAAAAAAAAATAGCAGAGGAGAAATCAACAACTACAGACCAGTGTCACTCCTGTCAATCACTGGCAAGATCTGTCCATCACTTTCTACAAGAGTGTTGGACCGAACACGTCGATTCCAGGCTGAGGGACTGATTACCTCAAACTCCTCCTCTCCTAACCCATTTCTACTTTGCATTGGACTGATGAAGCCACTGTGTGACGAAACGTTTCCTTAATAAAGATCCCCATATGTTACACAAGTGTCTCAATCTTCCACTGGCAAGATCCTTGAGACCATAATCTCAAAGACAAATGACAGAGTTTTTTTTGACTGCCACTCACTACTTTGTGACAGTCAGTATGGCTTCAGGAAAGGTTACTCTACTGCTGATCTGTTAAACCTCTCCACTAAATGGCACCAGTCACTAGATGAATCCAGAGTCAGCTGTGTGGTAGCACTGGACATTGCTGGTGCTTTCGACCGAATGTGGCACCAGGGGCTCTTGGTAAAACTGCAAGCATTGGGAAATGCAGCCTCTCAATGGAACAGAATCAGCAAGACATCCTAGTGGGGCAAGTGTTCCACAAGGAAGTGTTCTGTGACCATTGCTATGGAATGTTTAATTCAATGACCAGAATCCCATGCATATGCAGACGACTGTACGCTGACATTTACTTATCCAAGAGAAAAAATGCCAGCTGCTCTAAGCTACATCAATCACCAGCTAAGAGGTATATCAGCTTGGGGAAACCGATGACAAGTAACATTTGTACCTGAGAAAACACAAATTATGATGGTCTCTAGGCACCATGATGGTAATGCCTGAGCAGTAGTAAGTATGAATGGGAGAATGTTGGTACATGGGGAAGAAGTTGATAACCTTGGGGTGAAATTTGACTCCAAATTGACCATGAAGGACTACGTTGTAAATCTTGCAAACAAGGCAGCCAGGAAGCTTACAGCACTTCGACGTATCTCGCATCTGCTTGAAAGTAGGGGTTGCAAGATTCTGTATGAGGCACAAGTACGCTCACACCTTGAGTATGCTCCACTTTCTTGGTTTGCCTGCTTCCCCCCCCCTCTCATCTGCGATTGCTTGACAGAGTAGAGAACAGAGCAAGACATCTCATCTCTCGCCTGGACCCAGACTGGATAGATCCGTCATTTTAGCAGAGCCTTCAACACAGGGGGGATGTGGGTGGCTTTACTGTTATGTACAAGGTCAATGTTGTCCACTTCGAGGACAGCCAGAAAGAAGCTTCTATACCACAAGACGGGCAGAAAACAGTAACTTCACTCAGGCTGTACCCATCTCCAGAACATTACTTTATCTGAGATCATTTATCTCCAGGATGACTCGAGTCTGGAGCACATTCATAGAGAATTATGATGTCAACGAGATAGTCAGTTGATCAAATAAAAGTGCTGGCCCACAGATGGCTCCAACTTCATCCTGTTCCCTACTTGTATGTTTCATAACAAAGGTAGGAATCTTTATCTTGTAAATAGCTTGACAATAAAGTTAGAGATCCTTAACCTAATCTTGTGAAACCCTGTGTAAATAAAAAAAAATTTAAGAAATTGACGTCGGGCACAACGTCAAAAAAACTCGCTCAGTAAAATCAGAGTGAGCTCTAAATATGACACCAGCACCCACTGAGGGCATCAGTCTAGAGGGCTTCACCTCTGAGGGTTTCAGTCCAGAGGGCTTTACTTCTGAGGGTTTCACCTCTGAGGGCTTCAGTCCAGAGGGTTTCACTCCGGAGGGCTTTCCAGAGGGCGTTAGTCATCTTCCTCTCCTGAGAGCGAGTCGCCAGATTTTCTTGGTCTGTTGTTGGTGTTATTTTGCTGCTGTTGGTGCCGTGGTCAGAGGAAGAGCTCTTGAAACATTTTAGTGGTCATCTTTTATGTTTGCACGCTGACTCAGTCGCTCCCGAAGGTAGCGAGGGGCGAGGCAGGACAAGGAGTGAGGAGATGGAAGGTGGAAAAATGAGAGAGGTGAGGTAAAAAGATGAAAAGTGAAGAAATGGGAAGTGACGGGAGGGGATTAGAGAGAGGACAGGGAAAGATATGAGAGATGAGGTATAGAGGAGAGGTTAGGCGAAGAGAAAAGAGAAAATTAGGAGAGAGGTGAAGAGGTGAGTTGAGGAAAGGATCCGTTAAATAATGCATTAATCAGTTCCTTTATCATTTCGTTTCTTATTACTTCTCAGTTTTTCTTTTATCAGTTACTCTATTATTAGTTTTCTCTTGCCAGTTCGTTATCAGTTACGTTGTTATCAGTTCTTTTATTAGTTCCTGTGTTTCGAATTTTTATCATTTCCTATGGTATCAGCTCCCCCTCTGTTCTTTTATCAGTTCCTCTCTTGTCAGTAACTTTGTTAACAGTTCCTTCCCTATCAGTTGCTTTACCAGTTCCTCCTTTATCAATTCCTCTGTTGTCAGTTCCTATGTTATCAGTTTTCTTATATTAATACCTCCCTTTTCTGTGACTTCAGTGAAAGAGTGGAAAGTGAAGTACATCGATGCTGACGAAGGGCTCTTGATCCAAGGAACTGTAGCTATCCTTTTTTTTTTATCAAACCTGACCACCTCTCATACCCCAGGCGATGTGTGACCCTTAGTAATAATTCCCCTTGCTTTCCCCTCCGACAAAATGCTTTTATGTTTATATGCATGAAAATCTGTCTGAGCATCTTGCAGGGTCTGCACTCTGAGCACCTTGTAAGGTTCGTTTATACTTTGAGAATGTTGCAGGGTCTGTTTATGCCCTGAGCTTGTTGCAGGGTCTGTTTATACCATGAGCATGTTGCAGGGTCTGTTTATACTCTGAGCATGTTGCAGGGTCTGTTTATACTATGAGCAAGTTGCAAGGTCTATATTCTGAGCATGTTGCAAGGTCGGTTTATACTTTGAACATGTTGCAGGGTCTGTTTATACTATGAGCATGTTGCAAGGTCTGTTTATAATAGCATGTTGCAAGGTCTGTTTATACTATGAGCATGTTGCAAGGCGTGTTTATACTCTGAGCATGTTGCAGGGTCTGCTTATACTCTGAACACCTTGCAGGGTATGTTTGCACTCTGAACCCGTTACAGTGTTTGCACTCCAAACATGCTGCAGGACTTGCTGTGATTGGAGAATGGTTATTTATAAAAGGAATCACTTAATGATCGATAAGTGGCAAGGTTCGTATGTTCAGTCACAGCATGAGTGGCATTGCCCGATAGTATTTTTGTGGCGATATGTTCACTCTCAGAATGACTGGCACTGCCCAGTACTGTCTGTGGTGGTATATTCACTCACAAGATTTGAGTGGCACTGTCCTTTAAATTCGTCAGTCATGAGAACTCTTTTAGCCGCTTATTCCCTGCTAAAAAAAAATTCTTGTTGCTATCAGTGTTTCTTAATTTCTCTCCCACAGTTTCTCTTTCTCTCTCTCTCTCTCTCTCTCTCTCTCTCTCTCTCTCTCTCTCTCTCTCTCTCTCTCTCTCTCTCTCTCTCTCTCTCTCTCTCTCTCTCTCTCTCTCTCTCTCTCCATCTCTCTCTCTCTATCTCTCTCTTTCTTTTCCCCTAAACTTCGTTTCTCGTTTTCAGGTCACTCTAAATGTATCATATGAAGTCATTCCTGGCATTATTTTCCCTTTTCCTTGCCTTCTATGCTTTCTTTTTCAAACCTTGGTTGAGCACACACATGTCTGTGTGAAGTCGCTTTATTTCTTCGCTTATCTGAGGAAAAATGTGTTCCCTTTACACCCATTTTGCAGCTCATTCTTTCAAGTGCTTGGTATCTTTTGAGGCACTTACTGCCTGGAGCTGTTTTCTTTTGAGCCACTTACTGCCTGGAGATGTTATATTCTGGGGCATTTACTGCCTGGAGATGTTATATTCTGAGGCACTTACTGTCTGGAGATGTTATATTCTGGGGCACTTACTGCCTGGAGATGTTATATTCTGAGGCACTTACTGCCTGGAGATGTTATATTCTGGGGCACTTACTGCCTGGAGATGTTATATTCTGGGGCACTTACTGCCTGGAGATGTTATATTCTGAGGCACTTACTGCCTGGAGATGTTATATTCTGGGGCACTTACTGCCTGGAGATATTATATTCTGAGGCACGTACTGCCTGGAGATGTTATATTCTGGGGCACTTACTGCCTGGAGATATTATATTCTGAGGCACGTACTGCCTGGAGATGTTATATTCTGAGGCACTTACTGCCTGGAGATATTATATTCTGGGGCACTTACTGCCTGGAGATATATTCTGAGGCACTTACTGCCTGGAGATGTTATATTCTGGGGCACTTTCTGCCTGGAGATATTATATTCTGAGGCACTTACTGCCTGGAGATGTTATATTCTGAGGCACTTACTGCCTGGAGATGTTATATTCTGAGGCACTTACTGCCTGGAGATGTTATATTCTGAGGCACTTACTGCCTGGAGATGTTATATTCTGAGGCACTTACTGCCTGGAGATGTTATATTCTGAGGCACTTACTGCCTGGTGATGTTATATTCTGAGGCACTTACTGCCTGGAGATGTTATATTCTGAGGCACTTACTGCCTGGAGATGTTATATTCTGAGGCACTTACTGCCTGGAGATGTTATATTCTGAGGCACTTACTGCCTGAAGATGTTATATTCTGAGGCACTTACTGCCTGGAGATGTTATATTCTGAGGCACTTACTGCCTGGAGATGTTATATTCTTAGGCACTTACTGCCTGGAGGTGTTATATTCTGAGGCACTTACTGCCTGGAGATGTTATATTCTGAGGCACTTACTGCCTGGAGATGTTATATTCTGGGGCACTTACTGCCTGGAGATGTTATCTTCTGAGGCACTTACTGCCTGGTGGTGTTATCTTCTGGGGCACTTACTGCCTGGTGATGTTATCTTCTGAGGCACTTACTGCCTGGAGATGTTGTATTCTGAGGCACTTACTGCCTGGAAATGTTGTATTCTGAGGCACTTACTGCCTGGAAATGTTATATTCTGGGGCACTTACTGCCTGGAGATGTTATATTTTGAGGCACTTACTGCCTGGAGGTGTTATATTCTGAGGCACTTACTGCCTGGAGATGTTATATTCTGAGGCACTTACTGCCTGGAGATATTTTATTCTGAGGCACTTACTGCCTGGAGATGTTATATTCTGAGGCACTTACTGCCTGGAGATGTTATATTCTGAGGCACTTACTGCCTGGAGATATTTTATTCTGAGGCACTTACTGCCTGAAGATGTTATATTCTGAGGCACTTACTGCCTGGAGATATTTTATTCTGAGGCACTTACTGCCTGGAGATGTTATATTCTTAGGCACTTACTGCCTGGAGATGTTATATTCTGAGGCACTTACTGCCTGGAGATGTTATATTCTGAGGCACTTACTGCCTGGAGATGTTATATTCTGAGGCACTTACTGCCTGGAGATGTTATATTCTGAGGCACTTACTGCCTGGAGATGTTATATTCTGAGGCACTTACTGCCTGGAGATGTTATCTTCTGAGGCACTTACTGCCTGGTGATGTTATCTTCTGGGGCTCTTACTGCCTGGTGATGTTATCTTCTGAGGCACTTACTGCCTGGAGATGTTGTATTCTGAGGCACTTACTGCCTGGAGATGTTATATTCTGGGGCACTTACTGCCTGGAGATGTTATATTCTGAGGCACTTACTGCCTGGAGATGTTATATTCTGAGGCACTTACTGCCTGGAGATGTTATATTCTGGGGCACTTACTGCCTGGAGATGTTATATTCTGAGGCACTTACTGCCTGGAGATGTTATATTCTGGGGCACTTACTGCCTGGAGATGTTATATTCTGAGGCACTTACTGCCTGGAGATATTATATTTTGAGGCACTTACTGCCTGGAGATGTTATATTCTGGGGCACTTACTGTCTGGAGATATTATATTCTGAGGCACTTACTGCCTGGAGATGTTATATTCTGGGGCACTTAATGCCTGGAGATATTATATTCTGAGGCACTTACTGCCTGGAGATGTTATATTCTGGGGCACTTACTGCCTGGAGATGTTATATTCTGAGGCACTTACTGCCTGGAGATGTTATATTCTGGGGCACTTACTGCCTGGAGATGTTATATTCTGAGGCACTTACTGCCTGGAGATATTATATTTTGAGGCACTTACTGCCTGGAGATGTTATATTCTGGGGCACTTACTGTCTGGAGATATTATATTCTGAGGCACTTACTGCCTGGAGATGTTATATTCTGGGGCACTTAATGCCTGGAGATATTATATTCTGAGGCACTTATTGCCTGGAGATACTATATTCTGGGGCACTTACTGCCTGGAGATATATTCTGGGGCACTTACTGCCTGGAGATGTTATATTCTGGGGCACTTACTGCCTGGAGATATTATATTCTGAGGCACTTACTGCCTGTAGATGTTATATTCTGAGGCACTTACTGCCTGGAGGTGTTATATTCTGAGGCACTTACTGCCTGGAGGTGTTATATTCTGAGGCACTTACTGCCTGGAGATGTTATATTCTGAGGCACTTACTGCCTGGAGATATTATATTCTGAGGCACTTACTGCCTGGAGATGTTATATTCTGGGGCACTTAATGCCTGGAGATATTATATTCTGAGGCACTTACTGCCTGGAGATGTTATATTCAGGGGCACTTACTGCCTGGAGATATTATATTCTGAGGCATGTACTGCCTGGAGATGTTACATTCTGAGGCACTTATTGCCTGGAGATACTATATTCTGGGGCACTTACTGCCTGGAGATATATTCTGGGGCACTTACTGCCTGGAGATGTTATATTCTGGGGCACTTACTGCCTGGAGATATTATATTCTGAGGCACTTACTGCCTGTAGATGTTATATTCTGAGGCACTTACTGCCTGGAGGTGTTATATTCTGAGGCACTTACTGCCTGGAGGTGTTATATTCTGAGGCACTTACTGCCTAGAGATGTTATATTCTGAGGCACTTACTGCCTGGAGATATTATATTCTGAGACACTTACTGCCTGGAGATGTTATATTCTGAGGCACTTACTGCCTGGAGATGTTATATTCTGAGGCACTTACTGCCTGGAGATGTTATATTCTGAGGCACTTACCATCTGGAGATGTTATATTCTGGGGCACTTACTGCCTGGAGATGTTATATTCTGAGACACTTACTGCCTGGTGATGTTATCTTCTGGGGCACTTACTGCCTGGTGATGTTATCTTCTGAGGCACTTACTGCCTGGAGATGTTGTATTCTGAGGCACTTACTGCCTGGAGATATTATATTCTGGGGCACTTACTCCCTGGAGATGTTATATTCTGAGGCACTTACTGCCTGGAGATGTTATATTCTGAGGCACTTACTGCCTGGAGATATTATATTTTGAGGCACTTACTGCCTGGAGATGTTATATTCTGGGGCACTTACTGCCTGGAGATATTATATTCTGAGGCACGTACTGCCTGGAGATGTTACATTCTGAGGCACTTACTGCCTGGAGATACTATATTCTGGGGCACTTACTGCCTGGAGATGTTATATTCTGGGGCACTTACTGCCTGGAGATGTTATATTCTGGGGCACTTACTGCCTGGAGATGTTATATTCTGAGGCACTTACTGCCTGGAGATGTTATCTTCTGGGGCACTTACTGCCTGGAGATGTTATATTCTGGGGCACTTACTGCCTGGAGATGTTATATTCTGGGGCACTTGCTGCCTGGAGATGTTATATTCTGGGGCACTTACTGCCTGGAGATGTTATATTCTGGGGCACTTACTGCCTGGAGATGTTATATTCTGGGGCACTTACTGCCTGGAGATGTTATATTCTGAGGCACTTACTGCCTGGAGATGTTATCTTCTGGGGCACTTACTGCCTGGAGATGTTATCTTCTGAGGCACTTACTGCCTGGAGATGTTATATTCTGAGGCACTTACTGCCTGGAGATGTTATCTTCTGAGGCACTTACTGCCTGGAGATGTTATCTTCTGAGGCACTTACTGCCTGGAGATGTTATCTTCTGAGGTACTTACTGCCTGGATATACAGTCGAGTTCATACCAGTTTTTACAGCATCCTCCGTTACTTTACGGTATATCCTTTTGAAATTATTTTTTTCTGCTCTTTTCTCTAGTCTTACAGTCCGGTAATGTTCAAGTTCTATTTTCTCTTTCTCCTTGTCCGCTGCCTCTTCCTTCTTTCTTCCCTCCCTCCTCTCCATTCTCTTCCTTTTCCTCCTCCTCTTCCTCGTGGGTTATTCCTCCCATCTACAGCAGGTCCTCTGCCGTCTTCGAAGATTTTATTTGTTCGTTTCCCTCTGATCTTCCCTTTACCTCACTTGCGTTTACTTTAGCGTTTTTCTTCGTCGCCCTGCCTAACCGTCTACCCTTTCCCTCACCTCTTCCTCTTCGCCTGCCCTTTTTCCTCACATCCCTCCCTCCGTCTACTGTCCTTTCCCTTATCGTCTGTCTTTCGCTTCAGATTTTTATCGCTGTATATTTCCCTCGTCCTACTTATCGTCATTTCCTTACCTTCCTTCGCCGTCTTCCCTTCACTTTACCGCATACTTCTTACTCTCCTCCTCCTTCCCCTTCCTCATCTTTCCTCCCTGTCTTCCCATATCCGCCTCTTCGCCTCCCCCCTCCTGTCATCAGCTCTCTTTTCCTCCTCGTCCTCCTTGCAAGGTCTCGCTCTCCGTCGGAGCTTAAGGTATAATTCAATTCCATGTGCGATTTCGTCACTTTTAGTAGCATAACTCTATCGTTATTGCCATCTTCAATCACTGATATTCAAATAGTTTTAAAAATTTACATATCTGTTACCCTTCGCGGCGCGTTATTTAAAAAATCTGTGAATTATTAACCCAGTTTTTTTATAACTTTTATTTTTTTTTTCAAATATATATAATATATATATATATATATATATATATATATATATATATATATATATATATATATATATATATATATATATATATATAATTAATCATAAACTGTATTTATTGATAAAATGTCTAAGAAAGATTTAATATTTCAGAAAAAAATTGAACAATTTTGAAAACAAATGTAAAGTGTCCGTAAATCTATCGTGGATAAACGTTCAGACCTTGACAATAAACCTCAGTACAACCCTGCATGGTACATTAAACCTCAGCTGCTACAATCATGCATGGTACAGTAAACCTCTGTACAACCCTGCATGGTACAGTAAATCTCAGCTAGTACAATCCTGCATGGTACAGTAAACCTCATCTAGTACAACCCTGCATGGTACAGTGAACCTCAGCTAGTACAACCTGCATGGTACAATAAACCTCAGTACAACCCTGCATGGTACAGTAAACCTCAGCTAGTACAACCCTGCATGGCACAATAAACCTCAGCTAGTACAACCCTGCATGGCACAATAAACCTCAGCTAGTACAACCCTGCATGGTACAGTAATCCTTGGTGTTATCACAACCACAAGACCTTCCAAACGAAATATGTCGAGCCACTGATGATACTCTTCAAGACACTTGTACTCCCTAGATCTAAAAGTATTGCTACACACTAACTGCCCCATTTAATTAAGGAACGTGAAAGTGGAAGTCTCGAGAATGTATAGATAACCTTTGCTGCTGGTATAAATTTAATCAAGTATCTAAATTATTGGAAAACCTGAAGTAGTTTAGTCTGTAGTCTCTGGAATGTAGGCGAGAAAGATGTATCAGAATTTTTACCTGGAAAATACCGGAAGGACTGGTTCCAAAACTGTACACTGAATTTACATCCTAAGAGAGCAAGAGGCTGGAATGCAAAGCATCCTTTTGAAAAGCAGGAGTGTAGCAAGTAATCCAAGAGTTAACTCTATAAGGGAACCAAAAAGGAACTTGGTAGGTTCCCAGAGTCAGTTCCTGATGAGCCGGGCTGTGTTGCATACGTTGGACTCCGTGTTACAAGCACCAACAGCGTGACTACTCAGGTCATAAACCAGGAACTCTGGTCTGTGATCGGGTCGCCGGAATCACCAACAGGGAGTTAGAATGTACCTTGTTTGTCTCATGACAGTATTCCTCAACACCCCTGCATGACACAGTATTTCTCAACACTCCAGCATGACAGTATTCCTCAACACCCCTGCATGACACAGTATTCCTCAACACCCCTGAATGACACAGCATTCCTCAACACCCCTGCATGACACAGTATTCCTCAACACCCCTGCATGACACAGTATTCCTCAACACTCCTGCGTGACCCAGTATTCCTCAACACTCCTGCGTGACACAGTATTCCTCAACACTCCAGCATGACACAGTATTCCTCAACACCCCTGCGTGACACAGTATTCCTCAACACTCCTTGCGTGACACAGTATTCCTCAACACTCCAGCATGACACAGTATTCCTCAACACCCCTGCGTGACACAGTATTCCTCAACACCCCTGCATGACACAGTATTCCTCAACACTCTTGCGTGACACAGTATTCCTCATACTCCAGCATGACACAGTATTCCTCAACACCCCTGCATGACACAGTATTCCTCAACACCCTTGCGTGACACAGTATTCCTCAAAACTCCAGCATGACACAGTATTCCTCAACACCCCTGCATGACACAGTATTCCTCAACACCCCTGCATGACACGGTATTCCTCAACACCCTTGCGTGACACAGTATTCCTCAACACCCCTGCATGACACAGTATTCCTCAACACCCCTGCATGACACGGTATTCCTCAACACCCCTGCATGACACAGTATTCCTCAACACCCCTGCATGACACAGTATTCCTCAACACCCCTGCATGACACAGTATTCCTCAACACCCCTGCATGACACAGTATTCCTCAACACCCCTGCATGACACAGTATTCCTCAACACCCCTGCATGACACAGTATTCCTCAACACCCTTGCGTGACACAGTATTCCTCAACACCCCTGCATGACACAGTATTCCTCAACACCCCTGCATGACACAGTATTCCTCAACACCCCTGCATGACACAGTATTCCTCAACACCCCTGCATGACACAGTATTCCTCAACACCCTTGCGTGACACAGTATTCCTCAACACCCCTGCATGACACAGTATTCCTCAACACCCCTGCATGACACAGTATTCCTCAACACCCTTACGTGACACAGTATTCCTCAACACCCCTGCATGACATAGTATTCCTCAACACCCCTGCATGACACAGTATTCCTCAACACCCCTGCATGACACAGTATTCCTCAACACCTCTGCATGACACAGTATTCCTCAACACCCCTGCATGACACAGTATTCCTCAACACCCCTGCATGACACAGTATTCCTCAACACCCCTGCATGACACAGTATTCCTCAACACCCCTGCATGACACAGTATTCCTCAACACCCCTGCATGACATAGTATTCCTCAACACCCCTGCATGACATAGTATTCCTCAACACCCCTGCATGACACAGTATTCCTCAACACCCCTGCATGACACAGTATTCCTCAACACCCCTGCATGACACAGTATTCCTCACCCCTGCATGACACAGTATTCCTCAACACCCTTGCGTGACACAGTATTCCTCAACACCCCTGCATGACACAGTATTCCTCAACACCCCTGCATGACACAGTATTACCTGGAGTTTACCTGGAGAGAGTTCCGGGGGTCAACGCCCCCGCGGCCCGGTCTGAGACCAGGCCTCCTGGTGGATCAGAGCCTGATCAACCAGGCTGTTGCTGCTGGCTGCACGCAAACCAACATACGAGCCACAGCCCGGCTGATCCGGAACTGACTTTAGGTGCTTGTCCAGTGCCAGCTTGAAGACTGCCAGGGGTCTGTTGGTAATCCCCCTTATGTGTGCTGGGAGGCAGTTGAACAGTCTCGGGCCCCTGACACTTATTGTATGGTCTCTTAACGTGCTAGTGACACCCCTGCTTTTCATTGGGGGGATGGTGCATCGTCTGCCAAGTCTTTTGCTTTCGTAGTGAGTGATTTTCGTGTGCAAGTTCGGTACTAGTCCCTCTAGGGTTTTCCAGGTGTATATAATCATGTATCTCTCCCTCCTGCGTTCCAGGGAATACAGGTTTAGGAACCTCAAGCGCTCCCAATAATTGAGGTGTTTTATCTCCGTTATGCGCGCCGTGAAAGTTCTCTGTACATTTTCTAGGTCGGCAATTTCACCTGCCTTGAAAGGTGCTGTTAGTGTGCAGCAATATTCCAGCCTAGATAGAACAAGTGACCTGAAGAGTGTCATCATGGGCTTGGCCTCCCTAGTTTTGAAGGTTCTCATTATCCATCCTGTCATTTTTCTAGCAGATGCGATTGATACAATGTTATGGTCCTTGAAGGTGAGATCCTCCGACATGATCACTCCCAGGTCTTTGACGTTGGTGTTTCGCTCTATTTTGTGGCCAGAATTTGTTTTGTACTCTGATGAAGATTTAATTTCCTCATGTTTACCATATCTGAGTAATTGAAATTTCTCATCGTTGAACTTCATATTGTTTTCTGCAGCCCACTGAAAGATTTGGTTGATGTCTGCCTGGAGCTTTGCAGTGTCTGCAATGGAAGACACTGTCATGCAGATTCGGGTGTCATCTGCAAAGGAAGACACGGTGCTGTGGCTGACATCCTTGTCTATGTCGGATATAAGGATGAGGAACAAGATGGGAGCGAGTACTGTGCCTTGTGGAACAGAGATTTTCACCGTGGCTGCCTCGGACTTTACTCTGTTGACGACTACTCTCTGTGTTCTGTTAGTGAGGAAATTATAGATCCATCGACCGACTTTTCCTGTTATTCCTTTAGCACGCATTTTGTGCGCTATTACGCCATGGTCACACTTGTCGAAGGCTTTTGCAAAGTCTGTATATATTACATCTGCATTCTTTTTGTCTTCTAGTGCATTTAGGACCTTGTCGTAGTGGTCCAATAGTTGAGACAGACAGGAGCGACCTGTTCTAAACCCATGTTGCCCTGGGTTGTGTAACTGATGGGTTTCTAGATGCGTGGTGATCTTGCTTCTTAGGACCCTTTCAAAGATTTTTATGATATGGGATGTTAGTGCTATTGGTCTGTAGTTCTTTGCTGTTGCTTTACTGCCCCCTTTGTGGAGTGGGGCTATGTCTGTTGTTTTTAGTAACTGTGGGACGACCCCCGTGTCCATGCTCCCTCTCCATAGGATGGAAAAGGCTCGTGATAGGGGCTTCTTGCAGTTCTTTATGAACACAGAGTTCCATGAGTCTGGCCCTGGGGCAGAGTGCATGGGCATGTCATTTATCGCCTGTTCGAAGTCATTTGGCGTCAGGATAACATCGGATAGGCTTGTGTTAATCAAATTTTGTGGCTCTCTCATAAAAAATTCATTTTGATCTTCGACTCTCAGTCTGGTTAGCGGCTTGCTAAAAGCTGAGTCATATTGGGACTTGAGTAGCTCACTCATTTCCTTGCTGTCATCTGTGTAGGACCCATCTTGTTTAAGTAGGGGCCCAATACTGGACGTTGTTCTCGATTTTGATTTGGCATAGGAGAAGAAATACTTTGGGTTTCTTTCGATTTCATTTATGGCTTTTAGTTCTTCCCGCGATTCCTGACTCCTAAAGGATTCTTTTAGCTTAAGTTCGATGCTTGCTATTTCTCTGACCAGTGTCTCCCTACGCATTTCAGATATATTGACCTCTTTTAGCCGCTCTGTTATTCTTTTCCGTCGCCTGTAAAGGGAGCGTCTGTCTCTTTCTGTTTTACATCTACTCCTCCTTTTTCTTAGAGGAATAAGCCTTGTGCATACATCGAGTGCCACCGAGTTAATCTGTTCTAGGCATAAGTTGGGGTCTGTGTTGCTTAGTATATCTTCCCAGCTTATATCGGTTAGGACTTGGTTTACTTGGTCCCACTTTATGTTTTTGTTATTGAAGTTGAATTTGGTGAATGCTCCCTCGTGACTAATCTCATTATGTCGGTCTGGGGCTCCGCGCATACATGACTGAACCTCAATTATGTTGTGATCTGAGTATATTGTTTTTGATATGGTGATATTTCTTATCAGATCATCATTGTTAGTGAAGATGAGGTCTAGTGTATTCTCCAGTCTAGTAGGCTCTATTATTTGCTGGTTTAAATTGAATTTTGTGCAGAGATTTAAAAGCTCGCGTGAGTGTGAGTTTTCATCAGAGCTGCCTCCTGGTGTTATTACTGCAACAATATTATTTGCTATATTCCTCCATTTTAGGTGCCTTAAGTTGAAATCTCCCAGGAGCAAGATGTTGGGTGCAGAAGCTGGAAGGTTTTCCAGACAGTGGTCAATTTTTAACAGCTGTTCCTGGAATTGCTGGGATGTTGCATCCGGAGGCTTGTAGACTATCACAATGACTAGGTTTTGGTTCTCGACCTTTACTGCTAAAACTTCCACTACATCATTTGAAGCATTTAGCAGTTCTGTGCAAACAAGTGACTGCAATGTACAGGCCAACCCCCCCCTTTTGCCTGTTCACTCTGTCACATCTGTATAGGTTGTAACCTGGGATCCATATTTCGTTGTCCAAGTGATCCTTTATGTGGGTCTCAGTGAAAGCCGCGAACATTGCCTTTGCCTCTGCAAGCAGTCCACGGATGAAAGGTATTTTGTTGTTTGTTGCTGGCTTTAGACCCTGTATATTTGCAAAGAAGAATGTTATCGGACTGGTGGTATTGTTGGTACTGGGGGGGGATTTTTTTTCCGGCATTAGTATCTGTATCTGTTGGTTTGGAGTGGAGGCCATCGACTGTGGTTCCACTCCAGGAATGACTGGATTTGGTGTACGATTTCTGCCATTTCCTGCCAGTTTTTTTTCCTTCCTGGCACTAAAAAACCTCTCCCTCTTGAGTGGCTGTGGCTACCCAGGTTTTCCCATGGCCTGGATGTTTTGTATCTTTTTGTCCCCTTTAGATGGTATGCCTGGCAATTTAAGTTATAGCACAGTCTTTCCTGTACTGAAGAGGTACACAGTTCAGGGTGAAAAAGCTTACAGGAAGGGAGTTTGCATTTTCCTGTTGTCATATGGGCATGGCATTTCCTAGGGTGGTCATAGTTGCACGTCCCATCTGTTTTTCCTGCATGACACATTATTCCTCAACACCCCTGCATGACACAGTATTCCTCAACACCCCTGCATGACACAGTATTCCTCAACACCCCTGCATGACAGTATTCCTCAACACCCTTGCGTGACACAGTATTCTTCAACACTCCAGCATGACACAGTATTCCTCAACACTCCTGCATGACACAGTATTCCTCAACACCCCTGCATGACAGTATTCCTCAACACCCTTGCGTGACACAGTATTCCTCAACACCCCTGCCTGACACAGTATTCCTCAACACTCCTGCATGACACAGTATTCCTCAACACCCCTGCATGACACAGTATTCCTCAACACCCCTGCATGACACAGTATTCCTCAACACCCCTGCATGACACAGTATTCCTCAACACCCCTGCGTGACACAGTATTCCTCAACACCCCTGCATGACACAGTATTCCTCAACACCCCTGCATGACACAGTATTCCTCAACACCCCTGCATGACAGTATTCCTCAACACCCTTGCGTGACACAGTATTCCTCAACACTCCAGCATGACACAGTATTCCTCAACACCCCTGCATGACACAGTATTCCTCAACACCGCTGCATGACACAGTATTCTTCAACACCCCTGCATGACACAGTATTCTTCAACACCCCTGCATGACACAGTATTCCTCAACACCCCTGCGTGACACAGTATTCCTCAACACCCCTGCATGACACAGTATTCCTCAACACCCCTGCATGACAGTATTCCTCAACACCCCTGCGTGACACAGTATTCCTCAACACCCCTGCGTGACACAGTATTCCTCAACACCCTGCGTGACACAGTATTCCTCAACACCCCTGCATGACACAGTATTCCTCAACACCCTTGCGTGACACAATATTCCTCAACACCCCTGCATGACACAGTATTCCTCAACACCCCTGCATGACACAGTATTCCTCAACACCCCTGCATGACACAGTATTCCTCAACACCCCTGCATGACACAGTATTCCTCAACACCCCTGCATGACACAGTATTCCTCAACACCCCTGCATGACACAGTATTCCTCAACACCCCTGCATGACACAGTATTCCTCAACACCCCTGCATGACACAGTATTCCTCAACACCCCTGCATGACACAGTATTCCTCAACACCCCTGCATGACACAGTATTCCTCAACACCCTTGCGTGACACAGTATTCCTCAACACCCCTGCATGACACAGTATTCCTCAACACCCCTGCATGACACAGTATTCCTCAACACCCCAGCATGGCATAATAATTCTGAACTTGTTCAGCCCCGTTGTGCAGATGGTGTGCTTGATTAGGCACAGGTCGTCACCATGGTTCTTGTTGGGTTTGTTCTGTTGAATGTTTGAGGAAGATGGTGGGGAAAGTGAAGGGAGTGGGGATGTTTAGAGTAGAGCTGGGCTTATAAGGAGGGGCATGTAAGGGGCTGAGAAGTGGTAGATTAACATGCAAAGGAAATGAAATGATAAGGGCTTTTCTGGCTTTTTTGTGTGTGGGGATAGGAGGGAATAGTAGGTGTGGTGTCTGGTGGGGGTGCAGGGCGTGCTTGAAAGTGAATATTGTTTTTGGGGTGGGCAAGATAAGATCTGAGTTTGTGGGGAAGTAGATGGTGCTTGTGAAGAAGGGTACAATGACTGTTGGATGGGAGACGGGAAAACATGCTTGGGAGAGGCTGAGGTGTTGCGGCTCTGTCAGGATCTAAGACCGAAATAAAAACATGGGTGCATCGCAAGGTTTTAGCGTGAAAGAGTTTCGCTTTGTGTAGACCTCCATCTAGTCAGTACAGAGGATGTAAGAGCGAAACGTCACAAAAGCCTGCTCTCCACCCGTGTCTTTTTGTCATTGCTGTTGGTAGTGCGCTGCTGATGCAGAAACTGAAATTTTCGGTGGGAGTAGCTAGTAAAAGACTGCTCAATTGTTTACTTACACTTACCATTTACTCCCAACTTCTCCACTAGCAGAACATTAAATGGCAAGATTGTTAAACGCCTTCCCTTCAAATAAAAGGCAGTCCACTGGCAGACACCACACTGAAGAAAATAAGCCCATTTCCTGAATATCAAAATGATATATAATACCGACAAGTTGGTAAGTTAGAATAAAGATGCCTAAATGTTGTCTATCTGTCTAACTTACCAAGCCCATTTCTTGAACAGCTGGTCGCTGGTACCAGAGTCAGTCTACTCTCAGCAAGTAGAAACAGCCTGGTTGACCAGGGTCTCTCTCAGAATATCTGGGCTGAGACCAGGCAGTAAATAAGTAGGCTTTTTCTAATAGAATCATAACCATAAGTTTTAAGGGGTAGAGGGGTAAGCCAGTGGAAGGCCTCGGTCAGATGACCAAGAGGTCCAGCGGCGGGTCACCATATGACTAAGACCCGCGTCAGGAAACACTTGTTCTGTTTCCTGGCAAATCTTACCTAACCTAGACTTTTTCTGATGCTCAACCTTGATTCTCCCTTCAACCGCCTTCCCTCAGGTCTGTCCACCCACCCTTACCCTGTCACGCCCAACCTTACCCTGCCACACCCACCCTGTACCTGTCCGCCCACCCTTAATCTATCCGCCTACTCCTAATCTATCCGCCTACTCTTAATGTGTCCGCCCACCGTTAATCTGTCCGGCTGCTCTTAATCTGTCCGGCTACTCTTAATCTGTCCGCCCATCCTTAGTCTGTACCTACCCCCACACTTTCAATATATCTGCCCACCCTCGGTCTTCCCACCCACCGTTATCTGTTCGCTCACCTTCTGTCATACTGCTCACCTTCAATTTATCTGCCCACCTATCACACCACTTTCAATCTATTTCTCTGCTTTTCTATCCGCCCTTCAATCTGTCTTCCCAACTGTCTATCTGCCCTTCAATCTATCTGCTCACCTGTTTGTCCGCCCTTCAATCTATCTGCACACCTGCCTGACTACCCTTCAATCTATTAGCCCACCTGCCTAGCCAACCCTTCGGTCTATCTGCCCACCTATCTATC
This sequence comes from Cherax quadricarinatus, assembly GCF_038502225.1. Lineage (NCBI taxonomy): Eukaryota > Metazoa > Arthropoda > Malacostraca > Decapoda > Parastacidae > Cherax > Cherax quadricarinatus. The sequence goes on along the minus strand of NW_027196369.1, from coordinate 32,172 downwards.
CACCCTTCAGTCTACCTGCCCACCTCTTTATCCACCCTTCAATCTATCTGCCTTTTCAGTATTTCTACAGCTGAACATCTACAGAAAAAGCATTATTTTATATTCCCCCTCTTGGCTAGCTCCGCTCCTCTCTCCTCTTCCAGTTCCTCGCGCTTTCCTTCATTTTTTCGCTTATTTACTCTGGGTTTCCTATTTTTTTCCCCTGCCCATTTCTCCCTTTCTCCTATTTTCTTATGGCGACTCAACAATGCTATTTTGTACTGTTTTCTTTTTTTAGTCTCTAACCCTTTTCCGTCGTTTAATTTCCCACTCTCCTCTCTCTCTCTCCACTCTTCTTCCTCTCTCCACTCTCCTTTCTCCCTCTCTCGACTCTCCTTTCTCTCTCCACTCTCCTTTCTCTCTCCACTCTCCTTTCTCTACTCACTCTCCACTCTCTCTTCACTGTCCTCTCTATTTTTTAATCAGTCCATTTGGCTATTTTCTTTGGTTTTATGTATCAGCATCATTTATTTTTCTCTCACGCCTCCCTTCCTTTCCTGCTCTCCTTCGTCATCCTCCCTCTTTTATTCTCTCCTTCCTTCCTCCTCTGTCTTGACTCTTCCTCATCCTCCGTTTTTCTCATCCTCGATCCTTTACTCTCTCTGCTCATCCTCTTTGTTTTACTTACCTCTTTTTCCTTATCCTTCATTCTTTCTATTCTTCCTCATCTTTCATAATTTTATCTCCTTCCTCATCCTACATCTTCATTCTCTCTTGGCTCATCTTTCGTCAGTTATTTTCACCCTTCTCTCACTTTCTTCCTTCATTACTTCCACCTTTACTATTATATCTTTCTGAGCTTTCCCCTTCCCGTATCCAGAGAAAGAAGGAAGAGGAAGAAGAGAGGAGGAAGAGGAGGAGACGAATAGGATTTCGTCTTGTGCAATAAATCTCCCGCAAGTAAGGTAGATCAGTCACTGTGTATTCCCGTTGCAATTGCACAGTGTTGGTCGAATTTGTTTAGTGACCTCTTGGTTTGTCTCTCCAGTTCTTCCACTTTGTCCTCGTCCTCTTGCTCATTGTCCTCGTGTGTATCTTGTTCTCCGTCTCTTTTATCACTTTTAACGAACGGGTATTGTGTGTTGTTTCTTTATTCAGTGAACCTATTTTTTGCATTACGGTCTCTCTGTCTCTGTCTCTGTCTCTGTCTCTCTCTCTCTCTCTCTCTCTCTCTCTCTCTCTCTCTCTCTCTCTCTCTCTCTCTCTCACACGCAGGGTTTTACAAGGTTAGGTTAAGGTTTCTAACTTTATTTACAAGCTAAGAGCTATTACCTACCTGTCCCCCCCCCCTCTCTCTCTCTTTACTATCCTTGCCTCCAACATCTGGTTAATATATGATAGTCCTCAGTGTAGATGTAAATAGATAGTTCTCTGCTCTTGTTTTTTACACAGGGTTTTACAGGGTTAGGGTGAGGATTCCTAATTTTATTTACAAGCTCATTTGAAAGACTTTTTACTGTTATGAACTAGGCTGGTTCCAGCTGAAAGATGAGGCGTCTTTGTTCTCCATTCTGTCAAGAAGTCACAGATGAAATGGAGGGCAGACAGTCCAAGAAAGTGGAGCATACTCAAGGTGTGAGTGTACTTGTGCCTCGTACAGAATCTTGTAGCTTCTGCCTCTACTGTCGAGCAGATGCGAGATACGTCGAAGTGCTCTAAGCTTCCTGGCCGTCTGGTTTGCAAGATTTACAATGTGGTTCTTCATGGTCAGTTTGGAGTCAAATTACACCTCATTGATATCAACTTCGTCTCCGAGTACCAACACTCTCCCATTCATACTTAGCACTGCTCTAGCATTATCATCATGGTGCCTAGAGACCACCATCGTTTACCCGAGGCTGATATAGCTGTAAGCTGGTGATTGATGTAACTTAGAGCAGCTGGCATTTTCTCTTATGGATAAGTAAATGTCAGTCTACAGTCGTCTGCATATGCATGGGATTCTGGAATAAGATGAAGGAAGTCATTGAAGGAGACAGTCCATAACAATTGCCCAAGCACACTTCTCTGTGGAACACATGGATGTCTTGATGACGCTGTTCCATTGAGAACTACGCTTAGAGATCTATTTTGAAGGTAATCACTGAGGAGGCATAGTGTAAAGCCTGCAGTTCTCAGTGCTTGCAGTTTAAC
>NW_027196369.1:15000-22500 GCF_038502225.1 Cherax quadricarinatus | reverse complement strand
AAGTGAACCATTATCTCCAAAAATAATTTTCATTTTGCTGTAGTTTTATTTTTTTTTATCAGCTTGTCGGTTTTACAACCTCACCCATACGAAGCTAGTTTGAGAACTTTGAACCTACACTGTATTGAAAGACGCAGAATGAGGGATGGGGTTGTGATAGACGTATACAAGTGAATGACAGATTTAAATAAAAAAATAACTAAAAGGGAACCCGGAATGTGAATTAAAATTTGTTAATTTCAAGTTCAAAAGAGAATGTACGAAAATAAAGGTTTAGCAATAGCGTTATAGACAAGTCTAAAACATTTCCAAGGGTTTTTCTGGTATCGTCGATACCAGTATGATCCCTGCAGTTGACTACATGCTTTGACTTATGGGAGAATAGAGATACATCGCTTTCCATGGCGATTCTAGGCTCGCTGAGTTTAAATGGTAGCAGTGTTGGTATACAGCACCGAAAAGTTAATGAATAAGACACGTGTGTAATTGTTGTGGAGGGTCCTAAAGTGGCACGTATCCCTGTCTTGTAATAACATGCTTATTTTTTCACTATAATCTACTTTAAGTTATACCATGAATTAAGGAAAGATCCTAGACTTCACCTTACGAAACAGATAAAATGAACATGTTATTAGAAGACTTAACTGCCTCTTAAGTGGAGTACACGTGGCAAATGATAATCACTGAGACGGTAAACTGGTATATTAGGAATAGGTAGTAGGAAGCCCAGCCTGCAGTCTTGTCCTGTCTGCCTGAGGGTGCGTGTAGGACTGACTACCCCTCACTGCGGGGCGTCTAGCAGGGTTTGAACTCTGCTGACCTGACAGTATTTGAAGTCCGTGGCATCACGGCTAACGTATGTTGAATTATGCTGACGTAACACCTGCGTATCTTTAGTCTGAAGAAGTTTCGCAAATCAGTTACTTTATCAATTTACTACAGAAGTTATGCGAGTGTTGAAACTGGAGACAGTAGAAGACGAAGTAATGAGTCCCTCAGCCTAGATGGTATTCAACACCGCATTATTGATGAATCTGAGGCATAGGCCTCCGTGTCCAGTCTTCTTGCCCCTTCCCTAGTCTTCATAACCGTGTGTGTGTGTGTGTGTGTGTGTGTGTGTGTGTGTGTGTGTGTACTCACCTAGTTGTACTCACCTAGCTGAGGTTGCAGGGGTCGAGTCCGGCTCCTGGCCCCGCCTCTTCACTGATCGCTACTAGGTCACTCTCCCTGAACCGTGAGCTTTATCATACCTCTGCTTAAAGCTATGTATGGATCCTGCCTCCACTACATCGCTTCCCAAACTATTCCACTTACTGACTACTCTGTGGCTGAAGAAATACTTCCTAACATCCCTGTGATTCATCTGTGTCTTCAACTTTCAACTGTGTCCAATCTCTGGAACATCCTGTCTTTGTCCACCTGGTCAATTCATCAGTATTTTGTATGTCGTTATCATGTCCCCCCTATCTCTCCTGTCCTCCAATGTCGTCAGGTTGATTTCCCTTAACCTGTCCTCGTAGGACATACCTCTTAACTCTGGGACTAGTCTTGTTGCAAACCTTTGCACTTTCTCTAGTTTCTTTACGTGCTTGGCTAGGTGTGGGTTCCAAACTGGTGCCGCATACTCCAATATGGGCCTAACGTACACGGTGTACAGGGTCCTGAACGATTCCTTATTAAGGTGTCGGAATGCTGTTCTGAGGTTTGCTAGGCGCCCATATGCTGCAGCCGTTATTTGGTTGATGTGCGCTTCAGGAGATGTGCCTGGTGTGTGTGTGTGTGTGTGTGTGTGTGTGTGTGTCTGTGTCTGTGTCTGTGTCTGTGTGTGTGTGTGTGTGTCTGTCTGTCTGTCTGTCTGTGTGCAGCCCCACTAATCATTAGTGGGGCTGAACTCCAGCTCCTGAGCCGGATTCTTATCCTTCATTTGATTCGTGTAAAGTTTTTTTAGCAGCTTGTTTCTGAGGATAGTGATCTTGCTCCCGGACCTTCTCGTCTTAACTGACATCCGAGAAACAGAAACAGACCCATACAGACATTGAGCCAGTGATATACGCAGAGAGAGAGATAGAGAGAGAGAGAAACAGACAGAGAGAGAAACAGATAGAGAGAGAGAAACAGAGACCCAGAACTTAATTGAGAGAATGAAAACGGGAACGAGTTGCCGCGTCATTGGCGGTAATTCCAAATTCACTGACAAGAATCGTTTGGGTATTTGCATGCAGTCAATAAAGCCGAAATTGACAATTGGTTCTAAGTCAGTAATTGCAAGTAGACCCGAAGCCTCAGGAAGGATGAACTGAGGGAAGCAAGCTAGTTCATTAAGTGCAACGTCGTGAAAGTTTTACATTGTTCTCCTAACGCTGCCCCTGAGAATTCCAAGCACGGAATTCGCCATTTGCAAAAATTGGATCTCTCTGCCTCCTCTCTCCCCGTCCTTTCTCGAGCGGAAAGTTGTCATTCTCATTTGTTTTCAATTGGTATCGAGAGACGCTGATTTTAGGGTGCGAAATTCCAGTAGGCTAACTTAAATATATGAGGGAGCGGCTTGCTTTAAGTTACATTCAAATATAAGAGATTTATTAGTTTTTTTATTTTGTCTCTCTCTCTCTCTCTCTCCTTTGTTTTTCTGCCCCCCTCCCCCCTCTCTTATCTCTTTTAAAACTTAAATAACATTAAGGGAAACACTATGACTTCATGGATCTAGCTATGCAATATCTCTACTAATTTTAGGCATGTCCTTATATATTAAAAAATACCACAGTGGAAACACCTGGTATTTTTTTATATTTGCAATCACGCGTCTTGTGTGTGTGTGTGTGTGTGTACGTGTGCGTGTGTGTGTACGTGTGCGTGCGTGTGTGCGTGCGTGTGTGCGCGTGCGTGCACGTGTGCGTGCGTGTGTGTGCGCGTGCATAATGTGAGTAGTCACGAAAGCGCTTGGAATTTCTCTATTCTTTCAGAGTGGTTGTTTTGCATATATATATATATATATATATATATATATATATATATATATATATATATATATATATATATTATTTTATTTTATTATCACACTGGCCGATTCCCACCAAGGCAGGGTGGCCCGAAAAAGAAAAACTTTCACCATCATTCACTCCATCACTGTCTTGCCAGAAGGGTGCTTTACACTACAGTTTTTAAACTGCAACATTAACACCCCTCCTTCAGAGTGCAGGCACTGTACTTCCCATCTCCAGGACTCAAGTCCGGCCTGCCGGTTTCCCTGAACCCCTTCATAAATGTTACTTTGCTCACACTCCAACAGCACGTCAAGTATTAAAAACCATTTGTCTCCATTCACTCCTATCAAACACGCTCACGCATGCCTGCTGGAAGTCCAAGCCCCTCGCACACAAAACCTCCTTTACCCCCTCCCTCCAACCTTTCCTAGGCCGACCCCTACCCCGCCTTCCTTCCACTACAGACTGATACACTCTTGAAGTCACTCTGTTTCGCTCCATTCTCTCTACATGTCCGAACCACCTCAACAACCCTTCCTCAGCCCTCTGGACAACAGTTTTGGTAATCCCGCACCTCCTCCTAACTTCCAAACTACGAATTCTCTGCATTATATTCACACCACACATTGCCCTCAGACATGACATCTCCACTGCCTCCAGCCTTCTCCTCGCTGCAACATTCATCACCCATGCTTCACACCCATATAAGAGCGTTGGTAAAACTATACTCTCATACATTCCCCTCTTTGCCTCCAAGGACAAAGTTCTTTGTCTCCACAGACTCCTAAGTGCACCACTCACCCTTTTCCCCTCATCAATTCTATGATTCACCTCATCTTTCATAGACCCATCCGCTGACACGTCCACTCCCAAATATCTGAATACATTCACCTCCTCCATACTCTCTCCCTCCAATCTGATATCCAATCTTTCATCACCTAATCTTTTTGTTATCCTCATAACCTTACTCTTTCCTGTATTCACTTTTAATTTTCTTCTTTTGCACACCCTACCAAATTCATCCACCAATCTCTGCAACTTCTCTTCAGAATCTCCCAAGAGCACAGTGTCATCAGCAAAGAGCAACTGTGACAACTCCCACTTTATGTGTGATTCTTTATCTTTTAACTCCACGCCTCTTGCCAAGACCCTCGCATTTACTTCTCTTACAACCCCATCTATAAATATATTAAACAACCACGGTGACATCACACATCCTTGTCTAAGGCCTACTTTTACTGGGAAATAATTTCCCTCTTTCCTACATACTCTAACTTGAGCCTCACTATCCTCGTAAAAACTCTTCACTGCTTTCAGTAACCTACCTCCTACACCATACACCTGCAACATCTGCCACATTGCCCCCCTATCCACCCTGTCATACGCCTTTTCCAAATCCATAAATGCCACAAAGACCTCTTTAGCCTTATCTAAATACTGTTCACTTATATGTTTCACTGTAAACACCTGGTCCACACACCCCCTACCTTTCCTAAAGCCTCCTTGTTCATCTGCTATCCTATTCTCCGTCTTACTCTTAATTCTTTCAATAATAACTCTACCATACACTTTACCAGGTATACTCAACAGACTTATCCCCCTATAATTTTTGCACTCTCTTTTGTCCCCTTTGCCTTTATACAAAGGAACTATGCATGCTCTCTGCCAATCCCTAGGTACCTTACCCTCTTCCATACATTTATTAAATAATTGCACCAACCACTCCAAAACTATATCCCCACCTGCTTTTAACATTTCTATCTTTATCCCATCAATCCCGGCTGCCTTACCCCCTTTCATTTTACCTACTGCCTCACGAACTTCCCCCACACTCACAACTGGCTCTTCCTCACTCCTACAAGATGTTATTCCTCCTTGCCCTATACACGAAATCACAGCTTCCCTATCTTCATCAACATTTAACAATTCCTCAAAATATTCCCTCCATCTTCCCAATACCTCTAACTCTCCATTTAATAACTCTCCTCTCCTATTTTTAACTGACAAATCCATTTGTTCTCTAGGCTTCCTTAACTTGTTAATCTCACTCCAAAACTTTTTCTTATTTTCAACAAAATTTGTTGATAACATCTCACCCACTCTCTCATTTGCTCTCTTTTTACATTGCTTCACCACTCTCTTAACCTCTCTCTTTTTCTCCATATACTCTTCCCTCCTTGCATCACTTCTACTTTGTAAAAACTTCTCATATGCTAACTTTTTCTCCCTTACTACTCTCTTTACATCATCATTCCACCAATCGCTCCTCTTCCCTCCTGCACCCACTTTCCTGTAACCACAAACTTCTGCTGAACACTCTAACACTACATTTTTAAACCTACCCCATACCTCTTCGACCCCATTGCCTATGCTCTCATTAGCCCATCTATCCTCCAATAGCTGTTTATATCTTACCCTAACTGCCTCCTCTTTTAGTTTATAAACCTTCACCTCTCTCTTCCCTGATGCTTCTATTCTCCTTGTATCCCATCTACCTTTTACTCTCAGTGTAGCTACAACTAGAAAGTGATCTGATATATCTGTGGCCCCTCTATAAACATGTGCATCCTGAAGTCTACTCAACAGTCTTTTATCTACCAATACATAATCCAACAAATTACTGTCATTTCGCCCTACATCATATCTTGTATACTTATTTATCCTCTTTTTCTTAAAATATGTATTACCTATAACTAAACCCCTTTCTATACAAAGTTCAATCAAAGGGCTCCCATTATCATTTACACCTGGCACCCCAAACTTACCTGCCACACCCTCTCTAAAAGTTTCTCCTACTTTAGCATTCAGGTCCCCTACCACAATTACTCTCTCACTTGGTTCAAAGGCTCCTATACATTCACTTAACATCTCCCAAAATCTCTCTCTCTCTGCATTCCTCTCTTCTCCAGGTGCATACACGCTTATTATGACCCACTTTTCGCAGCCAACCTTTACTTTAATCCACATAATTCTTGAATTTACACATTCATATTCTCTTTTCTCCTTTCATAACTGATCCTTCAACATTACTGCTACCCCTTCCTTTGCTCTAACTCTTTCAGATACTCCAGATTTAATCCCATTTATTTCCCCCCACCGAAACTCCCCTACCCCTTTCAGCTTTGTTTCGCTTAGGGCCAGGACATCCAACTTTTTTTCATTCATAACATCAGCAATCATCTGTTTCTTGTCATCCGCACTACATCCACGCACATTCAAGCATCCTAGTTTTATAAAGTTTTTCTTCTCTTTTTTAGTAAATGTCTACGGGAGAAGGGGTTACTAGCCCATTGCTCCCGGCATTTTAGTCGCCTCATACGACACGCATGGCTTACGGAGGAAAGATTCTTTTCCACTTCCCCATGGACAATAGAAGAAATAAAGAAGAACAAGAACTATTTAGAAAAAGGAGGAAAACTAGATGTATGTATATATATATATATGCATTGTTGAACCTGGAGTCAGTTTTGGATCAGAGCTTTTATATGGTCAGTAGCCATGATTTCCCTAATGTCCATTTGTTGTGAGAATGTTTCAAATGTCAGTCAGTCGAGGAGTGAATGATCGCCGAGGGATTTCCTTTCGGGATGTACAGCCAGTGCGAATCTGCCGATGGCTGTCTGTCATACTGTATAATATCTGTCATGCAGTTGTCCACGAAGTTGGGTCAGGTGGGAGGACTTAAATATCATTGGCTTTGTTCTATTACATAACAATTGGGTCATAGCCATTTCTTCGGTTTTGAGGAAGATCCACCATTAGAGCTAAACATACATTAGGTAAAATTCTCGTGTTCACATTTTAATGTCAACTTCCTTTACCAACAGTCTTCAGCTAAAGTAAAAAGAAAAAATGAAGGAAAACAACGTTTTCTTATTAGAATAAGCTAGTTGTTGTTGGCTGTGAAGTGATTGGATCGACATGTCAGTAGATGTGTAATAGCTGTATATTTTCCTTTCACGCTATCACCAAAGCTAGCGGAATCGTTATGCTATCTAGAGACGATCATTTTGTTTTTTTTAGAAGCCGCCGCTTGTCCCCGGCAGATTCATCAGCGGATTGGTGTTAGACGAGCCTGGGCACGGTGGTCCTCTCCTCCCTTGTATAAGTAAATGTTGAGTGTAGTCATTACGTAGGTATGGATTTGTGAATGAATTGAATTAGGTTAACAAAATAAACTTTTCATGAAAGTGAGAGTTAGTATGCACAGGTGTGGCATACAGTCACTCGCCAGGAGGCTGCGGTGCCATACTCAGCCAAAGGCTGTAGCAAAGTCTTTCAGATAACCTCTAGTGTATCATGAAGGTTTGCAAGTTATTGATGAAATATCAAGATATAATATCAGATATTGCACAAGTTAATTTTGCTGCCGTAGTGTACCATATCACAAATTAAAGAACTTCGTATGAAAGTTTTACAAACTGAAGCCAAGAGTTACAGCAAACATTATCGAAAGATACAAAAAGTTTGAATGTTGTCCCTTGCATGTCCAGTTGAATCTACATAGGTAAAACAGGTA
>NW_027196369.1:7500-10000 GCF_038502225.1 Cherax quadricarinatus | reverse complement strand
TGAGTGTTCCCACTTATTTGTGCGTTTCCACTTGGAAAGTGTCTGTTCCCACACCAAGTTTCGTGTACATTTACCTCCTTGTCTTCTTCGCTTAATTTTCTCATTGTTTTCCTCCTTTATCATCTTGGGCTTTTGCACATTTTCTTGCCCCCTCCCCTCACCACGCCACCTCTTCGCCTCTTCCCTCCCTTCCCTCTCTTTTATCTTCCTCATTGGTGTTTAACATTTATATTCTCACGACTTCCTCGTTGCTGCCTCGTCTCTCCCGCTGCAACTGTCTTACAGTTGCAGCACCTCAATTTTTTTTCTTTTCTGGTTCATTTTCTTTGTAGTGTTTGTCTTAACCCTCTTGGACTGTCTTGTCAGGCATAGTCCATGCAGTTCATTCAATGTCGTTTTTTTCTGTCAAGGTGATGGACTTCTTTCAGTATCTTTCTGTCAAGGTGATGGACTTCTTTCAAGGTTTTTCTGTCAAAGCGATGAATTTCTTTCATTATCGTTTTTTTCTGCTATTTTTGTTTTGTGCCTGTTTTCTGTACTTCCACGATTACTTGTTCTAAAATCCTTTATATATCTTCTGTTCCTCCGTTTTTTTTTCTTTCGTGTGAGCGGTAATGTTTGTGTACATCTCTTAAACTTTCTCCTGCGTGTAAGCAGAGGTGTGTGTGTGTGTGTGTCAAAGTTGTCTTACATGTTTGTGTGTATCTCTTAACATTTTCCTTTCGTGTCAGCAAGGTTGTAGCTGCAACACAAGTGTCGTACTGGGCTTTTGCACAGTAAAATTTTGCAACACTAAGGTGCTCTTGGTCAGTATAAGCTAGTCAAGGGTATTGAGCAAACAAAAGAAATAGACCAGACAGGAATAACAGAGAGAGAGAGTGTTACAAGCAGAGACATTGAGAGTAAAATGGCTACAATATTAATGCAATATAAGAATTCCTGCTGATTTGGTGTACGGAGCACGACACTCCTGATGTGGAACGCTTACCCTCTTTTTGTTATCGAGAAACATACAGCTCCAGAAAGAAATAAAGAACGTAATCTTCCCGTCTCCCCCAACCCCTTGTTGTGGAGGAAAATTACCTTAATCGTATTAGCTCAAGTTCAAAGTCACCTCCCTCGCTTCTTCCTTACCAATCTGGCTCTCTTATTATGATAATGAAAGACTTTTGTAGGGGATAAGAGATAGTTATTGAGGTTTATCCGATTTGGAGGCTAGGGAGAAGCTGGCGTGGGCGTGGATCCCCTCGTTAATTATGACACCAGAGGACAGTCCTGTTTATTTTGGTTCTGGCTAATTTAGCAATTTGTGATGAGGTGCACATGCTGGAAGGAGACGAGGTAGACAGTTGCACAAAGTTCGTGGTTGTGTCCTCGTTGTTGTGTCCTTATGGTTGTGTCCTTGTCGTTTTGTCCTCCGTTGTGTCTTCGTCTTTCTGCCCTCGTGGTTGTCTGTTGTAATGTCCTCGTGGTTGTGCCCTTGTGGTTGTCCTCGTGGCTGTCCTCATAGCTGTACTGTAATGGCTGTGCCCTGATAGCTATACATTCATGGCTGTACTCCCATGGCTATTCAGCCATGGCCGTACTCCTCATGGATATGCGGTCATCTCTGGGCCCTCGTGACCTCGCCTTCATAGCCGTATCCTCGTGGCTATGCGCTCATGGTGGTGGCCTTGTTTCTGTTTCCTCATGTCTGTGCCTTCGTTGCTGGTTTCCTCGTGGTTATGCTATCATGACAGTGCCCCGGGCAAGGAATACCCACAGCAGAAGCCAAGCCAGCATGTAAGGGAAAAAAAAAACTTTAATCTTTCACTTTTGTAAGGTAAACACAGAAAAAAGACGCAAATACAGAATAATGCAATCCTTTATGGACGACATTTTTGCTTTATCGAGTGGGCGAAACGTTTGTATTTTATGCCATTTCCCTGCGGTGCAAGATGCGTGCCACGCCGCGGTGAAAATCACAGAGACGGGTAGAAGAATTTAAATTTTCGAGAACTTGACGTGTACAAAATTAGGCTTTCGAGGTTTCCTAGTCCGGGCATGCTAACCACTGTACTGTAAGCAGGTAAACTCTGGGTTTCCTAGTCCCGGCATGCTAACCACTGTACTGTAAGCAGGTAAACCTTGGGTTTCCTAGTTCCGGCATGCTAACCACTGTACTGTGAGCAGGTAAACCTTGGGTTTCCTAATTCCGGCATGCTAACCACTGTACTGTGAGCAGGTAAACCCAGGGTTTCCGAGGTTTCCTAGCCATCTCATCCTTCAATCACATGAGCTGTGAATGTACTGTACCTCATTAAGTTGATCACTCTCGCACAGTCAACGTTTCGGCAAGCGGCAGGGTGAGAAGCGGGGCCAGGAGCTGCGATTCGACGCCTTCATTCACATGTGAGTGAGTGCATATAGTTGCTTAACTTGGGTTAACCAGTGTGCGAAACGTTATACGAAAAATCCGGTCTGTTCTAAGTGTCTTTGTTCCTCTTTTTATTTGTGTGCG
>NW_027196369.1:0-2500 GCF_038502225.1 Cherax quadricarinatus | reverse complement strand
TCGTTAACCATCACATGTAATCTAAAAATCACAGCCTCGCGTTCATGCTGTAGTTCTTGTGTCACAAATATCGTTTTTTTTTTGTTCCATACGGCGTAAATAACTTGACATTAGGATTAAAGCCATGATGATTCACTCCACTATTGTGTAGGAAGTCCTTTCTGGCGTTTTGTAACTGCTGTTAACTGGTTGCGATAAGATTGTAATAGGAAGTCTTGCATGGGGGTGCAATATTTTGTATTTGGAGTACGTATATAACTTCATGTTTGAGATATACAACTTCTTGTATGGGTATATACACCTTCCTGTACGGGAGTATGCAGCTCTTCCTATACGGGAGTATGCAGCTCTTCCTGTACGGGAGTATGCAGCTCTTCCTGTACGGGAGTATGCAGCTCTTCCTGTACGGGAGTATGCAGCTCTTCCTGTACGGGAGTATGCAGCTCTTCCTATACGGGAGTATGCAGCTCTTCCTATACGGGAGTATGCAGCTCTTCCTATACGGGAGTATGCAGCTCTTCCTATACTGGAGTATGCAGCTCTTCCTATACGGGAGTATGCAGCTCTTCCTATACGGGAGTATGCAGCTCTTCCTATACGGGAGTATGCAGCTCTTCCTATACGGGAGTATGCAGCTCTTCCTATACGGGAGTATGCAGCTCTTCCTATACGGGAGTATGCAGCTCTTCCTATACGGGAGTATGCAGCTCTTCCTATACGGGAGTATGCAGCTCTTCCTGTACGGGAGTATGCAGCTCTTCCTATACGGGAGTATGCAGCTCTTCCTATACGGGAGTATGCAGCTCTTCCTATACGGGAGTATGCAGCTCTTCCTATACGGGAGTATGCAGCTCTTCCTATACGGGAGTATGCAGCTCTTCCTATACGGGAGTATGCAGCTCTTCCTATACGGGAGTATGCAGCTCTTCCTATACGGGAGTATGCAGCTCTTCCTATACGGGAGTATGCAGCTCTTCCTATACGGGAGTATGCAGCTCTTCCTATACGGGAGTATGCAGCTCTTCCTATACGGGAGTATGCAGCTCTTCCTATACGGGAGTATGCAGCTCTTCCTATACGGGAGTATGCAGCTCTTCCTATACGGGAGTATGCAGCTCTTCCTATACGGGAGTATGCAGCTCTTCCTATACTGGAGTATGCAGCTCTTCCTATATGTAATATATAACTTCCTATATAGGACATACTTCTTCCTGTATTTAGAAATACATTTGTCTTTATGAAAGTGTACTCTATAACTTTTTATTAGGGTAGGTATCTTAATATATGGGATATGCGGTTTTTATGAGGGTATAGAACTTTCTTCTTGTGGTATACAGTTTCCTGTATGAGGTATACTACTTCATATACAATGAAATTCAACTTCCAGTATGAGGTATACAACATCCTGTATGAAGTATATAAAATTCTTAACATACGGATACAATTCTTGCAACCGTAGTGTTCTCGTGTATTTCTGAGGTTCTGTATCCAAGATAAAAGATTGTTCTTTGTTGTTTTTTGATGCCATGTTTGTTTTTAGACACAAATAACATAAAGTCGACAAGTTGGAGAAAAAGATATAATTTTAAAGAGGAACTTTATTAAGACGTTTCGCCTGTGGATAGGCGAAACTTTAGCTTCACTGTATATGTATCGCAGGCCTTGGTGAGTAATGCTCACACGTAGAAAGTAATGCTCTTTGTAGTTGAAGCTGCTGTGAGGTTGTAATCTGGAATGTTTTGCACTGGAAAGCCATATTCGTGAAATGAATTAAGCCAGGCATCAGGGAGCAAATATCACTTTTACCAGAAAACAAGGAACATGTAACTCCCAATTTCTCTCCGTTGATAAAAACAAGTGAGCTTGTTGGAAAAAAAAAGACAAAAAATGCAAACATTAGGATACTTTATTGGAAACATATCGATCCTCTGACCTTGGATACTTATATTTAGAGTGACCAGTGTCCCAGAACCGAAAGGTTTCCAATAAAATGCTCTAGTGTTTGTATTATGCATTTTTTTTTTTACGTTAACAGAAGTTCAATCGTGTGGGTGCCTCCAGGCCACGCTGACAGGTATGTCCCACCAACTGAAGATAAATGGTATAAAATACCAACACACTGGAAAAATAAACATAAATGCAGTATAGTACGATCCATATTGACTACGTTTCGCCCACACAGTGGACTTCATCGAGTCACAAACAAATCTGTTTCTGACTTGATAAAGCCCACTGTGTGTGGGCAAAACATGGTCAATAAAGGTATAGCATTATACTGTATTTGTTAATTTTTTCCATCTCACCAACTGTTGAGCTCAACCTGACCGAGCTATTAACAAATCTCTACTCATGCCAAAAGTTGGAACGGGACCGCCAGCAGCAGCCTATAGAAATTGAAAAAGGTTTTCAACAGACTCACTTTAACAGATGAAGAGGTTGGTTTCAGGTGTATCCGATTATATTTGAATTTCTAATACATAGGGAAGAAACGATGCGTATA
>NW_027196368.1:77500-94406 GCF_038502225.1 Cherax quadricarinatus | reverse complement strand
TTATCTCCTCCAGTTTTCCATAACGGGGTAGTTGGAATTTGTCTCACTGAACATCAGTGTTTTCCGTTGCCCATTGGAAAACTTGGTTTATATCTTCTTGGAGGTTAACCGCGTCCTCAATAGATGACAGTCTCATGCAGATCCTAGTATCGTCTGCAGAGGATGACAGGTTGCTGTGGATTACATCTCTGTCTATGTCTGATGCGGGGATGAGGAACAGGATGGGGGAGAGTAGTGTGCCTTGTGGAACAGAGCTTTTTACTATGGCAGCTTCCGATTTAACTCTGTTAACCACTACTCTTTGTGTTCGATTGGTTAGAAAGTTGAAAATCCAGTTATTCCTTTAGCACGCATTTTGTGCGCTATTACGCCAAATGCTTTTGGAAAATTTGTGTATATTACATCTGCATTCTGTTTTTCTTGCAGTACATCCAAGGCCATATCATAGTGATCCAGTAGTTGTGAGAGGCAGGAGCGACCTGCCCTGAACCCATGGTGCCCTGCATTGTGCAGTTTTTGGGAATCCGGGTGATTTGCAATCCTGCTTCTTAGCACTCTTTCAAAGATTTTTATGATGTGGGACGTTAGAGCTATTGGTCTATAGTTCTTAGCTAATGCTTTTCTGCCACCTTTATGGAGTGGGGCTATATCCGTTGTTTTAAGTGACTGGAATTTCACCCATGTCCAAGCTCCTCCTCCATAGTGCATTTAGGGCATGCGAGAGGGTTTCTTGCAGTTCTTAATGAATACAGAGTTCCACGAGTCTGGGCCCGGGGCTGAGTGTGTGGGCATGTTGTCAATGGCTTTCTCGAAGTCTATTGGAGTTAGGGTAATGTCGGAAATCTGGCATACATTTATGGAGTTTTGAGGCTCATTCATGAAGAAATCATATGGGTCGTCGATCCTCAGACTGATTAGTGGTTCACTAAACACAGAGTCGTACTGGGGTTTCAATATTTCACTCATTTTCTTGTTGTCATCTGTGTAAGTCCCATCCTGTCTGAGTAAGGGCCCGATACTAGATGTGGTATTTGCCTTGTTTTTGGCATATGAAAAGAAATATTTCGAATTTCTTTCAGTCTCACTAATTGCTATTAGCTGCTCCTGTCTCTCCTGGATCCTGTAAGAGTCTTAACTTAAGTGTGTGTGTGTGTGTGTGTGTGTGTGTGTGTGCGCGCGTGTGTGTGTGTGTGTGTGTTTTCACTTAATTATGCTTGCAGGGGTCGATTCACAGCTTCCCGTGTGGCTGCTTTGCCTCATTAGCTGCCATCATTATCTTCTGACTCCATATCTTCGTATCTCAAGTATCATGTTTGCAGCTCTTAACTACAATGTAGTTTATATCCTGCCAGATAACCAGGCTGTGATGTTTGTGTCCGGCTGTGGGTTGCGGGCATGCGCAGGCCAGCATTATTTTTATGAGCGTGAGCTAATTTCCCTGCACGTACGTGCACTGTGTCTGTAAATTTTTTGATTTACGCCTATACGCACTATATTTACGCCTCTGCATGCGTGTTTTCTCGCTAAATTATATTACGTATAAGTTATATTAGCCGTACTTGAGTCATGTAGTGTAAGCTCGCCTCTGGCAAGACAGTGATGGAGTGAATGATGATGAAAGTGTTTCTTATTTCTCGGGTCACCCTGCCTTGGTGGGTAACGGCCGATATGTTAATAAAAATAAATAATTTAAGTTGTATTACATATTTCCGTAATGTATTTTATTCGTATTTCCTAATGCATGCGTGTACGAAACTCCTGACACAGGTCACAGGCACCTTTGATATACCTTTGATGAGTTTGGAGAGTCTTACTATTCTCGGAGCCCGGCCATGAGCCAGGCTCGTACAAGGTAAATCACAGGCATTATAGGACATACGTATATCCGTAATGTATATACTGTTTTTTCTTATTTCCTAACACACACACACACAGACACACACACACACACACACACACACACACACACACACACACACACACACACACACACACACACACACACACGTACACGTACACACACACACACGAGCTACGACCCGACCCCTGCAACCACAATTAGGTGAGTACACACACACAAGCTAGTATGCTGTTATATTAGTTTCTAGCCACCTCTCTACGTGCCTCCGTTGAAGGTTCACCTGTCCTGTTCACTCACCTCCGTACGTACCTCCACTGAACACTCGCCCTCTCGCCTTCACCCCTGTTATTAAAGCACAAGTGAACAGATAATAACACCGGGCAACAGGATACAAATGCGGCAACGCGCGCGTGCTCTTAGCGTTTAACGAGAATTACAATGATTACAAGTCTTAATTTAACGTAAGGCAGCTTAACTTGACCGAGGTCATTTGGTCTAGACCACAAGGTTATTTTTGGGCTAAATAAAGGTCAGCCCATCATTCTCTAGACCGCAGTGTTGTTTGACAATAACAATGACGTGCGAGGCTGGCGAAATTGTACATTTATAAAAAACTTAACTACCGGTATCGATGGATATGTGGGCCGCCAGCAGCGACAGCCTGGGTGAGCAGGTAATCAACAGGGAAACCTGGTCACATGCCAGGCCGCGAGAGTAGGATAACTCTCGCAACAGGTCACAGGTTTAAATTCAGAGGCTTGGTCAGTAGGGAATGTTTACACTGTCTTTAACCCCACTCGCAGGGACAAGGGTGGTGATGTAGTGTAATAATCTACCTCTCCACTTCAGAGGTAGATATTACAGTATTCCCCTGAGTTTGGAGAATACTGTAATCTGCCTCTGGAGAATACTGTAATAATATACCTATGGAGAATACTAATCTACCTATGGAGAATACTAATCTACCTATGGAGAATACTAATCTACCTATGGAGAATACTAATCTACCTATGGAGAATACTGTAATAATCTACCCCTGGAGAATACTTTAATAATCTACCTTTGGAGAATTCTGTGATAATCTGCCTCTGGAGTATGCTGTAATAATCTACTTCTGAAGAATACTGTAATAATCTACTCTTGAGAATACTAATCTACCTCTGGAGAAGACTAATAATCTACCTCTAGAGAAGACTAATAATCTACCTCTAGAGAAGACTAATAATCTACCTCTGGAGAAGACTAATAATCTACCTCTGGAGAAGACTAATAATCTACTTCTGGAGAATACTAATAATCTACCTCTAGAGAAGACTAATAATCTACCTCTAGAGAAGACTAATAATCTACCTCTAGAGAAGACTAATAATCTACCTCTAGAGAAGACTAATAATTTACCTCTAGAGAAGACTAATAATCTACCTCTAGAGAAGACTAATAATCTACCTCTGGAGAAGACTAATAATCTACCTCTAGAGAATACTAATAATCTACCTCTAGAGAAGACTAATAATCTACCTCTAGAGAAGACTAATAATATACCTCTGGAGAAGACTAATAATCTACCTCTGGAGAAGACTAATAATCTACCTCTAGAGAAGACTAATAATCTACCTCTGGAGAAGACTAGTAATCTACCTCTGGAGAAGACTAATAATCTACCTCTAGAGAAGACTAATAATCTACCTCTGGAGAAGACTAATAATCTACCTCTAGAGAATACTAATAATCTACCTCTAGAGAAGACTAATAATCTACCTCTAGAGAAGACTAATAATCTACCTCTGGAGAATACTAATAATCTACCTCTAGAGAAGACTAATAATCTACCTCTAGAGAAGACTAATAATCTACCTCTGGAGAATACTAATAATCTACCTCTAGAGAAGACTAATAATCTACCTCTAGAGAAGACTAATAATCTACCTCTGGAGAATACTAATAATCTACCTCTAGAGAAGACTAATAATCTACCTCTGGAGAATACTAATAATCTACCTCTAGAGAAGACTAATAATCTACCTCTGGAGAAGACTAATAATCTACCTCTAGTGAAGACTAATAATCTACCTCTAGAGAAGACTAATAATCTACCTCTGGAGAATACTAATAATCTACCTCTAGAGAAGACTAATAATCTACCTCTAGAGAAGACTAATAATCTACCTCTGGAGAATACTAATAATCTACCTCTAGAGAAGACTAATAATCTACCTCTAGAGAAGACTAATAATCTACCTCTGGAGAATACTAATAATCTACCTCTAGAGAAGACTAATAATCTACCTCTAGTGAAGACTAATAATCTACCTCTAGAGAAGACTAATAATCTACCTCTGGAGAAGACTAATAATCTACCTCTAGTGAAGACTAATAATCTACCTCTAGAGAAGACTAATAATCTACCTCTTGAGAATACTAATAATCTACCTCTAGAGAAGACTAATAATCTACCTCTAGAGAAGACTAATAATCTACCTCTGGAGAATACTAATAATCTACCTCTAGAGAAGACTAATAATCTACCTCTAGAGAAGACTAATAATCTACCTCTGGAGAATACTAATAATCTACCTCTAGAGAAGACTAATAATCTACCTCTGGAGAAGACTAATAATCTACCTCTAGTGAAGACTAATAATCTACCTCTAGAGAAGACTAATAATCTACCTCTGGAGAATACTAATAATCTACCTCTAGAGAAGACTAATAATCTACCTCTGGAGAAGACTAATAATCTACCTCTAGAGAAGACTAATAATCTACCTCTGGAGAAGACTAATAATCTACCTCTAGAGAAGACTAATAATCTACCTCTGGAGAAGACTAATAATCTACCTCTGGAGAAGACTAATAATCTACCTCTAGAGAAGACTAATAATCTACCTCTGGAGAAGACTAATAATCTACCTCTGGAGAAGACTAATAATCTACCTCTGGAGAAGACTAATAATCTACCTCTGGAGAAGACTATAGGGAGTAGTTACAAATCTTCAGACTGATATAATACTAAACTCGTGGTCAGAAATATTTATAATTAAAAATACATAACTCATCAAGTATAAAGGGTTCAATGCTTCCCAACCCTTTAAAGATAAAAGAAATTAGCTATTGAACCCTAACTACCTTTAATCCTAGAGAGATATACTTCTAGAAATAGTCTTAATTCGTTATACTTAGATATGCTGTATCCAGTGAATACAAACAATAAAATACAGTCGTTCTAATCAGAATTTGTTGTTGATATTTAGGAAAATATGAAGTAACAGTCATTGAAGTGAATCTAATTGGGAATATTGTTTGAAATTTGTGGGAATTTGAAAGAAAAAAGAATTAAAATTGTATTTTTTTCTAAATAAATTCTTTAAGAAAAATTAATTGAATTAATTTTCAAAAAAAAGTATTCCAAGCCATTCCTAGTCATCTGGACTGTGGTATGTACTTCACTCTACATGCAAGTATAAATGCCTAGTATATTCGAGCCAAACTCACCAATAAACTTGCATTGTTATACAAAGTTTAAAATCGTGACCTAGGTCTTGTTTAGCAGACCTTAACTGATTGGTAGGATGATATTACAAGACTCTTTTTTGGCATGAGGTGAGGATATCCTCACGTCATTCTAGTAATCTTATTAGATGTTGTACACTGCCTATATACATTGCTGTTTCATCTGTGCTGATCAGATGCTTGATGCTAATGCTTCCAGATCTGAGTATTTGTGACTCGCGTATCTCAGATGATTAAAGAAGATGTTTTTAACAATGGTTACAGGATGCTCTAGTGTAACTCAACATCGGACCTGTAACATATAGATCTAACTAATTTGTTTATGGAAAAGCGTACTAACAATTGAGATATGAAAGACTTTGCAAGACTTAAGTCGTGTTTAGCATCTGTTATGATATTCCCACTGTGTAGACAAGACTCAAGTTCTTGAATAGCATATTAATTCACAGATCATGCCATTACTTGTGTTTTATAGTACAAGTTCTTGTAGACCAGACTGCCATAGGTCACCCCTCCTCCTGTGTTATAAAGTACAAGTTCTTGTAGACCAGACTGCCATAGGTCACCCCTCCTGTGTTATAAAGTACAAGTTCTTGTAGACCAGACTGCCATAGGTCACCCCCCCTGTGTTATAAAGTACAAGTTCTTGTAGACCAGACTGCCATAGGTCACTCCTCCTGTGTTATAAAGTACAAGTTCTTGTAGACCAGACTGCCATAGGTCACTCCTCCTGTGTTATAAAGTACAAGTTCTTGTAGACCAGACTGCCATAGGTCACCCCTCCTCCTGTGTTATACAGTACAGTGTGTGGTTGGCAGTGTGCAGCTGCACTCTCGCTGGTGCTACACTTGCACATTTACATGCCGCAGTTTTAGTAAACATATTTTGTTTGCTTTATATGGTGCTGTAGCGAGTCCTGTGAAATTTATTCATTATATATCTATGCACTAAACCCATGAGGGTCATGCGGCACTATTCAACAGAGAAAAGCAGTGTACACTGACTGTTAAACTGAACAATCAGTGTACCCATGATGTTCAATGGGCCTTAGGGAAGATTTAGGGAATAAGATAAAGACACCGAATCATAGGCCAAGAAAATAGCAGAATTATAATAACTTTTAAAACAAGACAAGTCAAACCTGTAATGATACTTTTCAAGTAACTTTGGGTCTCTCGTCAAGAACTATATGTTGTGCTCACATAACTTTTCATAGTAGGAAAAGTATTAGAGGTAAGAACTGTAGAGGTCATTTACTGAGCGCATAGTTAATAAATTATTTGAAAGAATGGGAACGTCTGTCAACACTGAATGAATTCTCTGGAACGCAGGAGAGAGAGAAATCATCTTTCAACGTAACGGCCGTATCCCACCGAGGCAGGGCGACCTAAAAAGAAAAACGAAAGTTTCTCTTTTTAAATTTAGTAATGTATACAGGAGAAGGGGTTACTAGCTCCTTGCTCCCGGCATTTTAGTCGCCTCTTACGACACGCATGGCTTACGGAGGAAGAATTCCTGATACTGGAGTGAGAGAAATGGAAAGAAGTGTGGAATATACCCAGTGACAAGCAGGGGTGACACAGCCACACTCAAGAAGAAGTAATAATGGTAGAATTACCGACAAAATGTTAGGTAAAAGGACAGATGCAACTAATGTCACATTTTATTGTGGCAACGTGAAACAATGCCACAATAAATGTCACATTAGTTGCATCTGTGTCCATTTACCTAACAAAATACCACCAGTGTTTCAATATCCGTGGTGCAAAACTTTTTAACCTGCTACCAACAGATATCAGATGTACTGTCGGAATAAATGTAGAGGTTTTCACAAGGAAACAGGATCACTATCTGCTACAAGTATCTGATGATCAAGACTTTACTTCACAGACAGGTGAAACTGCACATCTAGAGAATGTGCAAAGAACTTTTACTGCCCATGTAAGCTCAGCCTAGCTCCAAATTTATTGGTAAAGCCTGAATTTTTCGGAATTCTATTCCTTGGAAAGCAGGCGAGACAAATACATCATAGCTTACAACCAGAAAGTACTAGAGGGATTTGTCCAAATCTGCGCACTGAAATCCCTTTCTAGGAAAGCAAGAGACTCGACAGATGGTCGCTTCATACGCAAGGGAAAATACCCAGAGACCTCAAGCTGTCTTGAAGAGGGAACTTGACATACTCAAGCTTGATCCTTATCAACCTAGCTGTGGTACATACGTTGGACTGCCAGCACTAACACCCTAATTGATCGGACCGTCAACCAGGAGGTCTGGTGTGGAACAGAGCCCCGGGAACAGTGACTAATTGCGTACAGGTAGTCAATATTTAGGAGTAGGGCCGGGAGTAGCAATAAACTGGTAGACCAGGCACTCAGCAAGGAACCCAGACCTGAAACCAGACTATGAGGGAAGAAGACACCTCGAAACCTGTCATAGGCATGTCACTGGTTGTGAATATTTAGATTAGTTTGATTTTGTCGCCAAAGCTGCTAGTTTATTGTCCACCTGACATCCATCTTGTAGAGGGTGACACAAGACTATATGATACACAACAGACCTTGGGAACAAGACCTCACATGGTTATCAGAAATATATCTGTATATGTAGATAAATGGTTCAGAGAAAAAACAGGATGATTAATTGGGCACTTGTACAGCACTGGGCATCTTTATTGTTGACAAGTTTTGCCAACCAGTGGCTTTCTCAGTTCAGTACAGAGAAGAATGGCTGAAGATCAGAAGGAGTTTAAGGTAAACAGTCCCTCAGTCTTGAAAAGACTGATGGACTGATTATATCGACTCTAGGCTGAGGGATTGATTACCTCACAAACTCCTTCTGATCTTCAATCATTCTTTTCTGTATTGGACTGAGGAAGCCAATGGTTGACAAAACGTTTCTACAATAAAGATACCCAAGTGTTGCACAGGTATCTAATTCGTCACATCTGGATATATAAACATTATCTCTCAGTCCACAGTAGGATTCGAACCTACACACTCAGCATCGAAGTACGTCGTACCTATATATTTACAACTTATGTTTAGTCTGTTGTAAATCAGTTTAGAATATTTGTTTAAAATGTCTGGTATCTTACCCTCACTAATAAGATACTTTGACATATCACATAGGTCATTATGCTATATATCTATGCTCATCAATAAATTGAGACTGGAGCACAGTGTGGAAGAGAGAGTTCATAAGGCTGACCACATACATTTAGTTTGTGTTGTGTGTACCTATGCCAACCTCATGGTTGTGAAGCAGAGTATAAAATGGAGCCTGATTACTGTTGAGGGGGAGGGGGGGGATAGTAACCTTGACCCTGGGCCAGACAGGCACGCGCAGGCCGGATGTGGACACACTCATGATGACTCGTGTCCCGTGACCTCTCACCCTGCCCCTTTTTCCTATGCTTTACCCGTGACCGGTTTCGAGGGCTTTACATCCACCGTATCCTGGTCTAAAACCAGGATATCCTGTTCACCTCCTGGTCTGTCAGATTGTTTGTGCTAGCGGCTTGCACGGCCGTATAGCTGTCATAACCCGGATGATCATACACTTGCAGCAGAGAGCAGCAGCAGAAGCAGCAGTAGTAAGAGGAAGAGGATTAGCTGCAGTTGGAAGTGAAATAGCAGCGACACGAGGAGAAACAAGCATATTATGTATGGTATTCAATACTGACATCTTTATAAGTATGACACCCGTGTAACATTTGGATATTTTTAATGACGCAACTTATCGTCTGCACAGCAGGACTCATCAGTCGAATACGAAGGTGTTTGCAATACTTGAGACGGAAGTGGAGAGGCAGTTTTGAGGTGATCAGTTCCTCAACCTTGATAGGTTACTTGTAGTCACATCTGAGGAAAGGGGGTCACCGGTCCTGCGGCCTGGTCCCAGACGGCGGTTGCTGGCCTGATCGACCAGGCTGTTGGTGCCAGCCACAAGCAGTCCACAATTTGGTTGACGAGGAACTGGCAAGTTCGTACGTTCGACTGCGTGCAGCCAGCAGTAACAACCTAGTTGACTAGGCCTTGTTCCACGAGGTGGCCGGGTCTGGGACCGGGCCGTTGAGGCCATTGACCCCAGTAAACATCTGTCAGAAATCTTTCTGGTATCATATTGTTAGTGTCTCACTGGAAGACCTAGGTTTTATCAGCTGGAAGATTCACTGTGTTCCTGCTGGAAGCCGTTCTTATAAAGGTTCAAACAGAGGATGATACTGTGCTCTGTCTACGCTGGATATAAGAACGATAAAGAGAAGTGGGGCGAGTAATGTCCCTTGAAGAAGACAGCTTTTCACTGTGGCAGCCTCCGATTTCACCCTGTTTACTATTTTTATTTAAGAAGTTAGATATCCATCTGCCCACTCTCCTATTTATTTTATTTTGTACGCATTTTATGTTATATTATCATGGTCACATTTGTCAAATTCTTTTTTGCATAGTCAGTTTGTGCTACATTTGAATTTTGTCTTCCCGTGCGTATAAGACCATATCATAATGATCCAGTAGCTGAGAAAAAGCAGGAGTGACCCTCTCTAAACCCATAGTACCCTGGCTGATGGGATAAGATTAAATTTAGTTCGGATTTTTAACCCTGGAGAGTTAGCCACCCAGGATAACCCAAGAAAGTTAGTGCGTCATCGAGGACTGTCTGTCTTATTTCCATTGGGGTCCTTAATCTTGTTCCCCACGATGCGACCCTCACCAGTCGACTAACACCCAGGTTCCTATTTGCTGCTAGGTGAACAGGACATCAGGTGTAAGGAAACGCGTCGAAATGTTTCCACATCGCCGGGAATCGAACCCGGGACCTCCGCATGTGGAGCGAGAGCTTTGCCAGTGATTGGCAATATTGTTTATTCTTCCAAATATTTTGATGTGTGATAGCGTTATCAGCCTATAGTTTTTTGCGACTGATTTACTGTCACTTTTGTGGAGTGGAGGTTTATCGGTGATTCTTAATGACTATGGGATGACACCGGTGTCCAGGCTCCTTCTTCATAGAATGTTCAAGACACTACAGAATGTTTACTGGCAGTTCTTGATGAACATGGGGCAGAGTGCATGAGTATGCTTTCACTGGCTTCTGCAAAGTCAGTGGCGTTAAGGTTATGAGAGAGATTGCTGAGATGTTGGCAGCGTTTTTGTGTCTCATTCATTGGGTCGTCAACCTGTCGTCTGATTAATGGTTCACTGATCACAATCATATTGTGACTTCAGTATTTCTCTCATATCTTTATTATGTTCAGTGTAAGATGTGTATGTTCCAGCTATAAGTAACGGCTCGATACTAAATGATTTTTGCCTTGTGTATTGTGTACGAGAAAAACTATTTGGGATTTCTTTAAATTTCGTCCATGGCTCTTTGTTTCATCTGTCTCTACTGGACTCTATATGATACATTCACTTTGAGCTCAATATTCTCTATTTTCTAACCAGTATTTCCTTTCGTGTTTGAGGATATTTACCGACATTGCTTGTAGATGGAACGACTCTCTCAAATTTGCACCTTTATTGCCAGAGGTGTGTGTCTGCAACACTTCAAATGATAATGAGCTCATCCTCCCGAGGAACTGATTAATATCCTTGTCACTCGTATGATCTTCCCAACATATTTCAATAAGGTTATGATTTAGTTCCAGTGTATGGTGTTGAAGTTAAATTTGTTAAATTCCCCCGTCATGGTTGACTCTTTCGTTATTTTATATGAGTGTATATGTAGGTGTGAGTCTTGATTAGTACCAGATCTTCATGATTCGTTAAGACAGAGTATTTTCTGTTTTGGTCAGTTCCGCTGCCTGTTGCTTTAAGGCGAATTTATCGCAGAAGCTTAACACTTCGATTACGCGAGACTGTTGATTCAAATTAGTTCATGTGGTCAAACCATTAGTTCTGCACTTCTCTGTCTTCGGTATTATAATCACTTCTATATTTGACTGATGAAAACTGCTGTGCAGGCAAAGCGTTTGATCAATATGCCCAGTGTGCCTCTAAGACACATGGGTAACAATTAGGTATATTTACTGCTAGCTGTTGCACATACGTCTTACTTCTATACCTCTTGGTATTATGTAACATTATTATATACTATTAATATGTAAATGAATGGTTCAGAGAACCGACATGTTGATAAATTAGACACATGTGCAACTCTTGGGTATCTTTATTGAGGAAACGTTTCGCCACACAGTGGCTTCATCAGTCCATACAAAGGAGAATCTTGAAGAACAGGAGGAGAATGAGGTAATCAGTCCCTCAACCTTGAGTCGATGTAGTCAGTCCATCAATCTTGAATAGAATACGGCATACGTGCGGAGAAGGAGCTTATAAACCGTTGGTAGGAGAGGTGCAGCAGTTATAGGTGGTGTCACATTTGTTCAATGTGGAAGTAGGTCGTGCCCAAGAATTAGGCAAGCGAAGAATTCCTAAGTATTAAGATCACAAGAAGTTGCAGTGTCTGACAGGTTTGTAGATGAACAAATGTGACACCACCTATGACTGCTGTACCTCTCCTGCCAACGGTTTATAAGCTCCTTCTCCGCACGTATGCCGTATTCTATTCAAGATTGATGGACTGACCACATCGACTCAAGGTTGAGGGACTGATTACCTCATTCTCCTCCTGTTCTTCAAGATTCTCCTTTGTATGGACTGATGAAGCCACTGTGTGGCGAAACGTTTCCTCAATAAAGATACCCAAGAGTTGCACATGTGTCTAATTTATCATACTATTAATATATACCATTATTATATACCATTGTTATATACCATTATTATAGTCACAGTATGTTTGTGTCCACACGATACATAAGATGTTTAGTGATTAGATCGTTTCCACTTGTAGTACAAGTTTGTGATGTTCTGTGGGGGCCCAGGCCATGTTGATATTTTGGTTAGGTAAGGTAAGGTTCGTCAGGAAAGAAAGTGTTTCCTGATGCTGAGGCATAGGCTGCTGTAGTGAACTCACTCTGTAGTAGAATTTTGCCTCCACAGTCATGTCCTTGGGAAGTTCGGCGGGCCAGGTGGGCCCTGTTGACTAGGAGCAAGTTATACGGAGCTTCTCAAGTTTAGATCCTCTCCTTCCAGAGGAGTCGTCACTTGGAGACGAATCTCGGACACACACATCTCGCCATTACCACCTGTTCTCAGGTTCTCCCGTGTCCCCTCCCTCCCCGTGTAGCTTGTGACGCCGCTGAGTATGGACCATATTTTAACAGGGTTTCCTACACTTTACGCCCGTCTTCTTTCGTCATGTTTTTTTTTTTAATTACGTAGGGGCCTGTAGGGACCTGTGTATACCTGGAGTGTATTCCGAGGGTCAACGGCCTCCGGCTTGGTCATAGACCAGGCTTCTCGGTAGATGACCTAATCAACCAGGCTGTTGGTACTAACCTCACGGAGTCCATCGTAAGCACCACAGCCCAGAGGTTCAGGGACTGATTTGAAAAACTTCTTCCTCAGGGAATTTTAACATTAATAATTTAGTGGGTTTTTAATTGATGCCGGTTGTTTTAACTTGGTGTGAGAGTGTTTGTGTTGAGTGTTTTATTTATGTTCATAGTTTTTATTGTCAAATTTGTTTGTTTTTGTTATGGGTTATATATCATTACTTTTTATTGGTACGAACTTTGTCGTACATGGTCAGAGTGCTCTGTAAATATCACTACTACTACACTTCCTAAGCAGAAGCAGCAGCAGCAGGCAGGGTAGCTGTAGCAGCATCAGCAGCACGAAGACAAGCAGTAGCAGGAGAAAGAGGATCAGGAGGAGCAGCAGCGCTAGCAGTAGCAACAGGAAGAGGATCATCATCATCAGCAGCAGCAGCAGCACAGCAGCAGCAGCAGCAGCGTGCTGGTGTGTGTGGTGTGGTTGTCCAGGTGGCCACCAGCATGAACCTTGCGGGACAACACAAAGCCTAACACCCGCCTTAAGAATAACTGGTTCTTGCGTAAGCTTCTTATGATGAAGGAGGAGGGGGTAGGGGAGGGGTTCTTGGCGGCTTAGCGGCTGAAGGCGGCTTATTACTGTTGCAAGAAGTACCATCTCATTCACCTTCTGAAATGTTATGTCAAAAGAAATGTGATTTAGTCTTTCAAGACATGCGTCGTCTGTGAAGATACACCTCATGCAAGTTGTAAAATTTAATGTAATTGCATATTTTCACATTTTACTTTTTAACATTAACCAGATATTTGTTGAGTAAGAACACTCTTGATTTAAGAGTGCGAGCTCAGTGGGGTTACATCACACTGAGAAGATTTGTGATGTTCCTTGCTCGGCCGGAAGCAAGATAACCACAATAGCTAACCCTGACGATTTTGTTGGCGGCTGTTGCTGCTGCTCCTGGGGATCCCAGTGCTCCGTGGGACCATGCTGGGCTCCTGGCTTGAGGGCCCGTCTTTATCTTGCCTCAACAGTGGAGGGGCGTATGGTTGGTGGTCTCCATCCACCATTGCTTGTAGCGAGTTGGACGGGCGTGGTGGGGGGTCGGAGTTGTGGCTGCCTTGTTTTACATGATGTGATTGGTTTTACTTCTATCTTGAGCCATGTGATTGGTGGCTGAGCGTCTACAAGGACGCTGTTGTTATTGCTTTGTTTTTTTCTGCCCTGTGGTGGAGCTTGATGTGAGGTTTTTATCCTCTTTGAAAGGATAGACTGCGAGGTTTTCCTCTGCTGTTGGATCTCATGTAATGAATGACATGCCAGGTGAGGCAAGAGAACACTGTCTTCAGAAGTAGTCGAGATTTATTAAAAAAAATTATTTTTTTTTTCGGAATTTTTAAAAGTATCTGATGTGAAACTTATTATAAATGGTACACAGTATCCACATGTTGAGCAACACACATGTGCAACACTTAGGTATCTTTATTGTTGAAACGCTTCGCCTGTGCAGCAAGCTTCTGCCGTTATGTGAAAGCTATAACACTAGAAACAGGTGGAGAGGTAATTTGAGGCGATTAGTCCTAAGAGACTGATAGGTAGTGATCAGTTCCATAGCTTAAAGTATGAGGCCTGAGCTGGAGGAGCAAGAAGTGAGATGCAGTAGCTGCAGAGAGTGTCACACAGGAGCGGGGCCCTCTAGGGAAGCAGGATATGTTATACATTTGTTAGCAGTAGAGTACCGCAGTAGAAATGGTAAAGAAATCCACTTTTGTATTCCATTTCCCTACCCTCTTCCCCCATACCTCCTACCCACCCTCATTCACCCCTACCCACCCTCATTCACCGCCTCCCTTACCTTCGTTAGCTGTGTTCGATATGAGTCTTTCAGGATGATTAGCATGATGGACAATTGTACTGATAGTATTACCAAGGATGATGACACAGTTGACACTCTCGCTCACTTCTAGATAGTATCACCAAGCATGGTAACACTACCCTGATCACCACATCACCATTACCACCACCGCACAAACCACCAGGAACTAATCACTATGCACTCACTCTACTGTAAGAGCAGCCATTATCGCCTCTCGCCACTTTTCCCTACTCCCGCCTCCATTTCCAACCATTAAAACCAAACACCATTCCTATCAGACACGTTTTTTACGTCTTCATATTTTTTAATATCAGCAGTTGCCCTCTTGGCGACTCCTAACTCCTGCTCACCAATTTGCAGTTACAATCAAGGCAACACTTCCCATTTTTCTCTCCCCTCTCCCCACACTTGTTATTTACGTGGGCACTTTATTCTCCATCTTGAATGAAAAAGAGGATAATGTTGGGGTCGACTGCAGGTGAGGGAAGTGGTACCAGTTGAGGGCAATGTTTAATGTGTCCTGACCGTCTTGCCCCTTCCTGAAGTATTCTCTTTGATTTTTTACGTCAGTATTAAGGTGTAGGGGCATGTGAGTAAATAAACCTAGTATGTGCGGCAGGTGAGTGTTTTGAGTAGGTAGGCTCAGTGTGTGCGGCAGGTGAGTGTGTGTGTAGGTAGGCTCAGTGTGTGCGGCAGGTGAGTGTGTGAGTAGGTAGGCTCAGTGTGTGCGGCAGGTGAGTGTGTGAGTAGGTAGGCTCAGTGTGTGCGGCAGGCGAGTGTGTGAGTAGGTAGGTTCAGTGTGTGCGGCAGGCGAGTGTGTGAGTAGGTAGGCTCAGTGTGTGCGGCAGGTGAGTGTGTGTGTAGGTAAGTTCAGTGTGTGCAGCAGGTGAGTGTGTGAGTAGGTAGGCTCAGTGTGTGCAGCAGGTGAGTTAATTTATTAGATTGTGTGCGGTCAGTTAGACAGAGCTAGACAAATGTCGGGGTGGATAATGAGAACTTTCAAAACAAGAGAAATATTGCTAATGACGACACTGTTCGTATTGCCTGTGTTCTCTCGATTGGAGTATTGTTCATTGTTGACGGTACCAGAAGAGGAGAGATATCAGAGCTGGAACAGATACAGAGATCGTGTACAGCCTACCTAGAGCCAATAATGAAAGTAATGGATATGCCAAAAGTTTTTGAATATTGTACTCTCTGGAGCGGAGGAGAGATACATAATAATATAAATATGTAAGGTGCTTGAGGGCCTGGTTCCAAATCTTCAAACTTTCATAACATACTGGAGTCACAGCTGTGGGAGGAAGTGCAAGATAAACCCGGTGAATGACCTGGGCGCCTTTGGTACAAAAGTGTAGAAAACCTAAAACACAAAACTCGATCGGTACCTCCTGCAAGTGTCCAATCGACCAGGCTGAGATATTTATGAAGGCCGCCAACATTAACAGCCTGGTTGGCCAGACAAGGACCAGAGAAGCCAGGCCCTTGGCCAAGCTGCGGGAGTCTGAAAACTCAAAATCAGGTGACTTCACTCAGCCAGATACCACATAACTTTGGGTGGGCAGCAGAGGCTTTACATTAGTTTCGAAATCCTGGTACAGCACTGGCGTTGACTGCTACCAGGTACTTCTTGTTCAGTCTTATGCTGATATAAATACAGGGACGTCGGTGTACGTAAATTACAGGAGAATACTCGGTTATCAACGGTGAATAATTCAGGAGCTTGTATACAAGGAAAAAATGAGACTTGTATAGAAGGGAATATAAGACTTGTTTTCAAGGAAAAGTAAGGCTTGATACAAGGAAAAGTAAGGCTTGATACAAGGAAAAGTAAGGCTTGATACAAGGAAAAGTAAGGCTTGATACAAGGAAAAGTAAGGCTTGATACAAGGAAAAGTAAGGCTTGATACAAGGAAAAGTAAGGCTTGATACAAGGGAAGATAAAGCTTGTATACAAGGGAAGATAAAGCTTGATACAAGGGAAGATAAAGCTTGTATACAAGAGAAAGTAATGTATTAGCTGAGTGTCAACATGCCTGACGCTACCTGCCAATTGTGAAAGCCGAAGAGACGTCAGACGTCACGAAGCTTTTAGCTGACGTAAACATCACTTAATACATCAGTCAGACGTCGCCGCACCCAGAATTGTTCGTTTTTTTGCACGTTGCCCACTGTGATGGTCTTCAGTGGAACAGTGGAAGACGATTTTAAACCTGCCAAATTCAGTGGTCATAATTTCTGAGCTGATGCATAATCAGTACGGATTTA
>NW_027196368.1:5000-72500 GCF_038502225.1 Cherax quadricarinatus | reverse complement strand
TCCCCATGCATCGTCCCCTCCCCATGCATCGTCTCCTCCCCATGCATCGTCCCCTCCCCATGCATCGTCTCCTCCCCATGCATCGTCCCCTCCCCATGCATCGTCTCCTCCCCATGCATCGTCCCCTCCCCATGCATCGTCTCCTCCCCATGCATCGTCTCCTTCCCATGCATCGTCTCCTTCCCATGCATCGTCTCTTCCCCGTGCATCGCCCCCTCACCATACATAGTCCCCTTCCTATGCATCGTCCCCTCCCCATACATCGTCCCCTCCCCATGCATCGTCCCCTTCCTATGCATCGTCCCCTCCCTATGCATCGTCCCCTCCCAATGCATCGTCCCATCCCCATGCATCGTCCCCTCCCCATGCATCGTCCCCTCCCCATGCATCGTCCCCTCCCAATGCATCGTCCCCTCCGCATGCATCGTCCTCTCCTCATACATTGGCCCCTCCCCGTACATCGTCCCCTTCCCATGCATCGTCCCCTCCCTATGCATCGTCCCCTCCCTATGCATCGTCCCCTCCCCATGCATCGCCCCCTCCCCATGCATCGTCCCCTCCCCATGCATCGTCCCCTCCCAATGCATCGTCCCCGCCTCATGCATCGACCTCTCCTCATACATTGTCCCCTCCCCATACATCGTCCCCTTCCCATACATCGTCCCCTCCCCATACATCGTCCCCTTCCCATGCATCGTCCCTTCCCAATGCATCGTCCCCTCCCAATGCATCGTCTCCTCCCCATGCATCGTCCCCTCCCAATGCATCGTCTCCTCCCCATGCATCGTCCCCTCCCCATGCATCGTCTCCTCCCCATGCATCGTCTCCTTCCCATGCATCGCCCCCTCCCCATACATAGTCCCCTTCCTATGCATCGTCCCCTCCCCATACATCGTCCCCTTCCCATGCATCGTCCCCTCCCTATGCATCGTCCCCTCCCCATTCATCGTCCCCTCCCCATCCATCGTCCCCTCCCCATGCATCGTCCCCTCCCCCATGCATCGTCTCCTCATGCATCGTCTCCCCATGCATCGCCCCCTCCCCATGAATCGTCCCCTCCCCATGCATCGTCTCCTCCCCAAACATCGTCCTCTTACCCTCCCCTAACATCGTCTCCGCCTCAATAACCCCCTTCCCAAACATCATGTCCCGCTCCTTCCCCTCCCCAAACATCGTGCCCCCGCCCAGATCTGTGCCCCACCCCAAAAATCGTGCCCCGCCCAATTCTGTGCCCCACCCTACTCAGGCCTGTCTTTCTCAGGGACGCTGACGCTGCTGACTCGCACCTACGTACCAACACACCACTATCAGCAAGTGTTCCGCTGGGCAGTAGACAATGTTATGTTGGTTTAGAAAGACACGTAAGCAAACACTATATCATATTTATTAGAAAACGTTTCGGTCCTGGGACCGAAATCAAGGTCCCAGGACCGAAACGTTTTCTAATAAATATGTTATAGTGTTTGCTTACGTGTCTTTCTAAACCAACTTGTCGGTATTTATTACCAAGGTTTATACCACAATATTATGTACATGAAACGTATACAGTACCGGCAAGACGTAAATTAAACACATGTACAACCTCTTGGTATTTTTTTGTAAATAAAGATACCCAGATGTTGCACATATGTCTAATTTACACAGATATAATATTATGACGCTCAATGGTGACACGTTCCAGCTGCTTACATGTGGAAAGAAGAAAGAACGAAATAAACATGTGAAAGACGTGGGAGTAATTATGTCGACTGATCTTCCTTTCAGACACAATAAGGTAAATGTCATGACAACCAGGAAGATGACGGGGCGGATAATGAGAACTTTCAAAACAAGGGAAATGATGCCAGTGGTGACACTATTTAAATCACTTTTGCTCTCTCGTTTAGCGTATTGTTCAGTGTTGACGATCCCGTTCAGGGCAGGAGAGATATCAGAGCTGGAACATGCAGAGATCGTTTACTGCCCGCATAGAACCAATGAAGCATTTAAATTAGTGGAAACACCTTAAGTCCTAAATATGTACTCACTGGAGCGCAAGAGAGATACACGGAAAGTACTTGAGGACCTAGTCCCAAATCTGCACACATACTGCAATGAGAGATATGAAGGAAGTGCAGAATATTCCCAGTGAAAAGCAGGAGCGCCGTTATCAACATTCGTGGCCCCAGACTTTTTAACATCTTACCAGATAATATCAGAACTACTGCTGGGACAAGTGCTAAAGTCTCCAAGAGGAAACTAAACAAATATCTCCAAGTGTCATGTTAAACAGGCTGTGATGGATATGTAATTCAGAGGACCGCCAGCAGCAACAGCCTGGTTGACCAGGCAAGCATCAGACAAGCCTGGCTCATGGCCGGGCTCCAGGAGTGGGGAAACTCTTGAAATCCATTAAAGGTATATCGGGGGTATACACTCTGCTACACGACTCAGACCTAATTCCTCACAAGCAAGAGGCCAGGAGTTGTGTCTCGACTCAATTAAATACGATAACATAATTTGTCTTGTGTTTAACAGTGATGAATCTT
Organism: Cherax quadricarinatus; assembly: GCF_038502225.1. NCBI lineage: Eukaryota > Metazoa > Arthropoda > Malacostraca > Decapoda > Parastacidae > Cherax > Cherax quadricarinatus. The sequence goes on along the minus strand of NW_027196368.1, from coordinate 69,972 downwards.
CAGCACCATTGTAAATGTTTACGTAAATTTAAAGCCATTGTAAACATGTACCTTTAGAACCATTGTACATATGTACCTTTAGAACCATTGTACACGTGTACCTTTAGAACCAGTGTGCACATTCATCTTCAGAACACTTGCACACACTACTGTCTGCAAAATCATTTACTGATATTAGATCAGTCTTACCTCGATAAATTAGATCACATGTGCAACACTTGGGTATCTTTATTTTGGAAACGTTTCGCCACACAGTGGCTTCATCAGTCCAATACGAAGAAGAATGATGAAGATCAGAAGGAGTTTGAGGTAATCTGTCCCTCAACCTTGTCGGTTCTTTGGACCACTTATCTACACAGTCTTACCTTAACATGCAGCAGTGAGGTCCACTTGGCTGTGTCGAAACTGGGTAACCTACTGTGGCATACTTGACACTGCTGTATCCTTTTCTCCCAGCTCAGGCTCACATATTGAAGATCATAACAGTCGAGGAAGACTGCAGCTTCCACTACCTCATCTTCTGTGAGAGAATACGTCAGGGAAAACATAGTGGACAGCAGATAGACTAGCTGCAACAGCAGACACAGACCAACAGCAAACATAGACTAGTACCATCAGCTGGCACAGTCTGGCAGCGTCAGCAAAGAGACTGGCAGCCATAGCAACAGCAATGGAAGCAACAAGATCGACATCAACAGCGCAGTGACAGGAAAAATAAAAGAAGCAGTAGCATCATCACAACCGAACCATGCAAAAGGGCAGTAGCAACAGCAACGTAGTAGCAACAACAGCGCAGTAGCAACATGGACAGCAATTACAACATTACAGTAAGAGCAACATTAGCAGCAGCAACATCAGTGCAGGAGCAGCATCACAGAAGCTCCGCCAACAACAGGAGCGACACAACAACAGAGCAACAACATTAAGTGCACAACAAGACCAGTAGCACAGTAGCTGCAACAGGGGCAGAAGCAAGGTAAGGGAGCAGAAGACTATAAACTCTTGTCGGTAGTGCGGATCATCACGAGTTTAAACTATCCCAACCATTTACCGATGACCGTTGCCGGATACTTGTAGCTCCTGTTTGCTTGGCTGATCCGGCAGGTTGTCCCTCAGGGCCGGATGTTGCCTGTTACTGCAGAATGTATCTTAACGAATCACTGCTCAGGCTTCTACACCGACGTTACAATAATTAAAAAAATATGTAACGATAGTGTTTATAACAGTGATAATGGTTATCTTAAAGAAATAATTTAAAAAAAAAATTAAGTTGATGGTTAAAAAAATGCAATATTACTACTACTACTACTACTACTAATAATAATAATAATAATAATAATAATAAAGGGAGAATGTACTTTATACACAGAAGTGCGTAAATTTCTCAGTGTATAAATCGTAGAGTTTACTTAAATCCTTATATTAGGGATTAAAACATTCTTGGCTGGCGGTGATATGCAGCCTTACTGACCCTAGTGTTGTCGATATTCTTTAAATCCCATTAACCAGTCATTAATAATGGCTTGAAAGCATAATGGATAAAATAGTTAGACTTACAGCAACAAAAAGATGATAACATCTCAGTATCACTATTATTACATTAATGGTATACAATATCGTCTAGTTGATTAAGACACACAGGACACACCTGGTTGCCATTCTTAATGGAGATGTTTCTGCAACCAGTGACTTTATCACTCCAGTATACCTCTTCTCTGACTCATATATATATATATATATATATATATATATATATATATATATATATATATATATATATATATATATATATATTTATTACGCAAAACAACCACTGTGAAAGGATAGTGAAATTCCAAGCGCTTTCGTGACTTCTCACATTATCATTGAAAATGTGAGAAGTCACGAAAGCACTTGGAATTTCACTATCCTTTCGCGATGGTTGTTTTGCATATTCTGATATCACCTGTTTGTTGTGATCTTATTTTATTATTAACACACTGACCGATTCCCACCAAGGCAGGGTGGCTCGAAAAAGAAAAACTTTCACCATCATTCACTCCATCACTGTCTTGCCTGAGGCGGGCTTTACACTACATTAACACCCCTCCTTCAGAGTGCAGGCACTGTACTTCCCATCTCCATGACTCAAATCCGGCCTGCCGGTTTCCCTGAATCCCTTCATAAATGTTACTTTGCTCACACTCCAACAGCACGTCAGGTATTAAAAACCGTTTGTCTCCATTTACTCCTATCAAACACGCTCACGCATGCTTGCTGGAAATCCAAGCCCCTCGCACACAAAACTTCCTTTACCCCCTCCCTCCAACCTTTTCTAGGCCGACCCCTACCCCGCCTTCCGTCCACTACAGATAATTCTGTTTCGTTCCATTCTCTCTACATGTCCGAACCACCTCAACAACCCTTCCTCAGCCCTCTGGACAACAGTTTTGGCAATCCCGCACCTCCTCCTAACTTCCAAACTACGAATTCTCTGCATTATATTCACACCACACATTGCCCTCAGACATGACATCTCCACTGCCTCCAGCCTTCTCCTCGCTGCAACATTCATCACCCATGCTTCACACCCATGTAAGAGAGTTGGTAAAACTATACTCTCTTACATTCCCCTCTTTGCCTCCATGGACAAAGTTCTTTGTCTCCACAGACTCCTAAGTGCACCACTCACCCTTTTCCCCTCATCAATTCTATGATTCACCTCATCTTTCATAGACCCATCCGCTGACACGTCCTCTCCCAAATATCTGAATACATTCACCTCCTCCATACTCTCTCCCTCCAATCTGATATCCAATCTTTCATCACCTAATCTTTTTGTTATACTCATAACCTTACTCTTTCCTGTATTCACTTTTAATTTTCTTCTTTTACACACCCATGTATATATATATATATATATATATATATATATATATATATATATATATATATATATATATATATATATATATATATATATATATATATATATATATATATATATATATATATATATATATATATATATATATATATATATATATATATGTGCCGAATATGTAAAACTGGTCAATTAGCAAGAACTCATTTAAAATTAAGTCCTTTCTGAAATTTTCTCTTATACGTTTAAAGATATATTTTTTTCATTAATGTTAATGTAAAAAATTTTAAATTTGCACCAAAAGAATCTTAGAAAACTTACCTAACCTTATTATAACAAGAGTAATTTATTTTAGCCTAACCCAACTAAATATATTTTAAATACGTTTATAATAATTTAGTAATAAACAAACACAATCAAATATATTTTTTTCGTTAGGTTCTGAATGATTTTGGCGAAATTATTGCATACACAATTTTCAATTGCCCTATATGGCAAGATGAGCGTTGCTATTTAAGCCAAGATCGCAAGTTCTGCCTATTCGGCACGACACACACACACACACAATATATATATATATATATATATATATATATATATATATATATATATATATATATATATATATATATATATATATATATATATATATATATTTATATATTTATATTTATATGTCGTGCCGAATAAGTAAAACTTGCGATTTTGGCTTAAATAGCAACGCTCTTGTCGAATAAGGCAAGCGAAAATTTGTGTGTGCAATAATTTCGCTAAAATCATTCTGAACCTAACGAAAAAAAAATATTTCAATAAATTACTGTAAACTTATCTAAAATATATTTAGTTGGATTAGGCTAAATTAAATTGCGCTTGTTATAATAAGGTTAGGTAAGTTTTCTAAGGTTCTTTTGATACAAGATTATTAATTTTTACATTAACATAAATGAAAAAAAATCTTTAAACGTATGAGAGAAAATTTTAGAAAGGGCTTAATTTTAAATGAGTTCTTGCTAATTGACCAGTTTTACCTATTTGGCACTTATATATATCAATAACAGCACTGCGACTAGCCAAGGACTCGAGCCCATGTTGGAGTCCTCGGCTAGTCACAATGTTGTTATTGATCAATACCGTGGTTACAGTATTATAAAATACTGCTTGTTGGGCAAGTACACCAAAAGGGAAGTAGAATGAAATTAGCTCAGAGGCACCCACACCACTGTATATCCTCGGACCAAGGTAACACACCTAGCTAGGCTGGGTGCTTGGTTCTTGTAGGATAGGATTGTGTGGTCCTGTGGGCTAAGGCGTCATGTGATTTTCGCTCATTACAAGGCAGGGCCAAAACGACATGGGTTCGAACCCTCGGCCATTCGCAGTGTTGTTATTGATTATATATATATATATATATATATATATATATATATATATATATATATATATATATATATATATATATATATATATATATATATATAATATAGGGAGGTACCACCTCTAGAACTGTTAATATATATATATATATATATATATATATATATATATATATATATATATATATATATATATATATATAAACAGTTCTAGAGGTGGTACCTCCCTATATTATATATATATATATATATAATATGACATCCGTCTTCATGTGTTTGCTTCGAATGTATCAAGACTGAGGGACTAACCATCTATCAAAGCTGAGGGAATGAACACCTTTCAAGGTTTGACGATACATAAATGGTTTAGAAAACCAAGACGTTGATGAATGAGACACTTGTGCAACATTTGGGTATCTTTATTGTTGGTTTAGAAAGACACGTAAGCAAACACTATAACATATTTATTAGAAAACGTTTCGGTCCTGGGACCTTGATCACTTCTAACATGCAGAGGTAGAAAGACATTATATATATATAGGCGGAGAGTGAGGTGTGACGCACGTGACCTGAGGAATGTCATAAGAACATAAGAATGGAGGAACACTGTAGAAGGCCTACTGGCCCATGCGAGGCAGGTCCTTATCAAAACAACCAGAGGACCTGCCTCGCATGGGCCAGTAGGCCTTCTACAGTGTTCCTCCATTCTTATGTTCTTATGACATTCCTCAGGTCACGTGCGTCACATCTCACTCTCCGCCTATATATATAATGTCTTTCTACCTCTGTATGTTAGAAGTGATCAAGGTCCCAGGACCGAAACGTTTTAAGAACATAAGAACATAAGAAAGGAGGAACACTGCAGGAGGCCTGCTGGCCCATACTAGGCAGGTCCTTTACAATTCATCCCACTAACAAAACATTTACCCAACCCAATTTTCAATGCTACCCAAGAAAAAAGCTCTGATGTGAAAGTCCCACTCAAATCCAACCCTTCCCACTCATGTACTTATCCAACCTAGATTTGAAACAACCCAAAGTCCTAGCCTCAATAACCCAACTAGGTAGACTGTTCCACTCATCAACTACCCTATTTCCAAACCAATACTTTCCTATGTCCTTTCTAAATCTAAACTTATCTAATTTAAATCCATTACTGCGGGTTCTCTCTTGGAGAGACATCCTCAAGACCTTATTAATATCCCCTTTATTAATACCTATCTTCCACTTATACACTTCGATCAGGTCTCCCCTCATTCTTCGTCTAACAAGTGAATGTAACTTAAGAGTCTTCAATCTTTCTTCATAAGGAAGATTTCTGATGCTATGTATTAATTTAGTCATCCTACGCTGAATGTTTTCTAACGAATTTATGTCCATTTTGTAATACGGAGACCAGAACTGAGCTGCATAATCAAGGTGAGGCCTTACTAATGATGTATAAAGCTGCAGTATGACCTCTGGACTTCTGTTGCTTACACTTCTTGATATAAATCCCAGTAATCTATTTGCCTTATTACGTACGCTTAGGCATTGCTGTCTTGGTTTAAGGTTGCTGCTCACCATAACCCCCAAGTCCTTTTCGCAATCTGTATGGCTAAGTTCTACATCATTTAATTTATAAGTACTAGGGTTATGGGCACTCCCAAGCTTCAGAACCTTGCACTTATCTACATTGAACTGCATCTGCCACTTTTCTGACCAAGAATAGAGTTTGTTTAAATCCTCCTGAAGTTCCCTAACATCTACGTTTGAATCAATTATCCTACCTATCTTTGTGTCATCGGCGAATTTGCTCATATCACTAGTAATTCCCTCATCAAGATCATTGATATATATTATAAACAACAACGGGCCCAAGACTGATCCCTGTGGAACGCCACTTGTTACAGATCCCCACTCGGATTTAACCCCATTTATGGACACTCTCTGCTTCCTGTCAGTGAGCCATGACTCGATCCACGAGAGCACTTTTCCCCCAATGCCATGGGCTGCCACTTTCTTTAACAGTCTATGGTGCGGAACTCTATCAAAAGCCTTACTAAAATCTAAGTAAATAATATCAAATTCTTTATTGTGGTCAACAGCCTCAAAAGCTTTACTGAAGAAAGTTAATAAATTAGTTAGACAAGACCGGCCTCTTGTGAATCCATGCTGAGTATCATTAATCAAGCTATGCTTATCGAGATGGCTTCTTATAATCTCAGCTATAATTGACTCTAGTAATTTGCCTACAATTGAGGTCAGGCTTATTGGGCGGTAATTTGACGGTAACGACTTGTCCCCTGTTTTAAAAATAGGAGTTACATTAGCCATCTTCCACATATCAGACACTACACCTGTTTGAAGAGATAAATTAAAAATATTAGTTAATGGTTCACAGAGTTCCATTTTGCATTCCTTAAGAACCCTTGAAAAAACCTCATCAGGACCCGGCGACTTATTTTGCTTCAGTCTGTCTATCTGCCTCACAACCATCTCACTAGTGACTGTGATGTTACATAATTTATCTTCTTCTAGCCCACTGTAAAAATTAATTACTGGAATATTGTTAGTGTCTTCCTGTGTAAAAACTGAGAGAAAATAATTATTTAAAATCAAGCACATTTCATTCTCATTGTCAGTAAGGTGCCCATAGTTATTTTTAAGGGGACCTATCTTATCTCTAACTTTTGTTCTATAGACCTGGAAAAAACTTTTTGGGTTAGTTTTAGAATCCCTAGCAACTTTAATTTCATAGTCCCTTTTAGCTTTTCTTATCCCCTTTTTAATGTCCCTCTTAATGTCAATATACTGATTCATAAGATGACCCTCACCTCTTTTGATACGCCTATAAATTCCTTTCTTATGCCCTAGTAGATATTTGAGCCTATTATTCATCCATTTTGGGTCATTTCTATTTGATCTAATTTCTTTATATGGGATAAACGCTCTTTGAGCAGCATGTATAGTGTTCAGAAAACTGTCATATTGATAGCTCTCTTCGTTACCCCAGTCAACAGATGATAAGTGTTCTTTAAGCCCATCGTAATCTGCTAAGCGAAAATCTGGGACTGTTACTGAGTTATCGCTACTATCGTACTTCCATTCAATGCTAAATGTAATTGATTTGTGGTCGCTAGCACCCAGTTCCTCTGAAATTTCTAAATTATTAACAAGGGATTCATTGTTTGCCATAACTAAGTCAAGCAGGTTATTTCCCCTTGTAGGTTCTGTCACAAACTGCTTCAAAAAACAATCCTGAAATACTTCTAAGAAGTCGTACGATTCTAAATTCCCAGTCAAGAAATTCCAATCAACATGACTAAAGTTAAAGTCTCCTAGAATTACTACATTATCGTGCCTTGTGGCCTTAACAATTTCCTCCCATAGTAGTTTCCCTTGGTCCCTATCTAAGTTAGGGGGACGGTATATCACTCCTAAAATCAGTTTTTCATGCCCCTCTGAAAATTCTATCCAAACAGACTCTGTATGTGTTACTTCAGACTTAATACCCGTTTTTATGCAACAGTTCAAGCGATCTCGGACGTACAATGCCAGGCCCCCCCCCCCCCCCAATACTTCTATCTTCTTGGAACAATTTAAAACCCTGAATATGACATTCCGCAGGCATGTCCCGACTTTTTGAATTAAACCACGTCTCAGTTAAGGCAAATACATCAATGTTACCTACACTAGCAACTAATCTCAACTCGTCCATCTTATTCCTAGCACTACGGCAATTAGCATAATAAACATTGAAAGACTCTCCTTTCTCTTTACCCTTCCTGCTCATTTCTATTTTTCTACTAAACCTATTACCGTCTTTATCACCCAAGGTCCCTGGCTTTTCAATATCTATCTCGTTCTTATTATTACTAGTTCCCCTAGAACTCGTAATATTACTACACTGGGACTTCACTGTTTTCCTGCCAAAACCCATACCACTAACTATTCCTAGTTTAAAGTCCTAACTGCTCCCTCCACTGCAGTTGCCAGTGCTCCCACCCCACACCTAGATAAGTGAACCCCATCCCTAGCATACATGTCATTTCTGCCATAGAAGAGGTCCCAGTTGTCAATGAATGTTACCGCATTTTCCTTACAGTATTTGTCCAGCCAGCAATTGACACCAATTGCCCTGGACAACCATTCACTTCCAACTCCCCTCCTTGGCAAAATACCACATATGAGAGGGTTCCCACCCTTACTTCTAATTATTTCTATTGCTGACCTATACCTGCTAATCAGGTCCTCACTCCTACGTCTGCCAACATCGTTGCCTCCAGCACTGAGACAGATAATAGGATTGCTCCCATTACCTCTCATGATGTCATCCAGACGGCTAACAATATCCTCCATCCCAGCCCCAGGAAAGCAAACTCTCTGTCTCCTACTCCTGTCCTTCAAGCAGAACGCCCTATCCATATACCTAACTTGGCTATCCCCAACAACAACAATATTCTTACCTTCCTTAATGTCTTTCGTCGTGTCGTTCCCAGTAGTCAACTCACATTCGTCGGGTAGCACTGAGAATGTATTGGATGTTTCCACAACAGTTTCCACGGCAGTCTCTTTCTTCTTCATCGTTTCTACCTTTCCATTCGTCTTCTTGATCGTCAACTTCTCTAATAAATATGTTATAGTGTTTGCTTACGTGTCTTTCTAAACCAACTTGTCGGTATTTATTACCAAGGTTTATACCATCTTTATTGTTACACAAGTATCTTAGTCTTGAAGTTTTCACTTTGCTAAACTATGTACGTGTCAGACACAGCAACATCTTTCGTATTTGATACATTGAATTCTTCAATGTTTACCTAGGCTATAGGCACGACCTACTTCCACAGTGGATTTTTCCACTGGTGACGCCTTCCCCAACTGCTTCACCTCACCTGTCTGCAGTATATAAGCCCTTTTCCGCCCCTATGCTGTAGTTTTATCAAAACTGATGGACTGAACTCATCGACTCCAGGCTGAGGGACTGATTATCTCAAACTCATAATCTTCCACCGTTCTTCTTTACATTGGACTGATGAACTCAATTAATAGCAAAACGTTTCCTGATTACAGATATCCATATGTTGCACAAGTGTTTGAGTCTTCAAGGCTGAGAGACTGAACACTTTTTATTTCTTAAACTTTACTTGGTTGACCGACCTTCTCTCAGAAAGTGATATTTATATTGTAAGTTATCATTTACTGCTGCACTTTATATGCTCAAGAACTGATTGGGATACTGATATCATACCACGTTTTCGTGAGTCCTATTAATGTCATGCTCGAAAATACTCCCCCCGTCCACCTTTGATATACTTTTGATGAGTTTCGAGACTTGACATATTCTGTTAGCCCGGCCCTGAGTCAGGCTTGCCTGATGCTTGTCTGATAAACCAAGCCAGATGGTACAAGAAGCAGACACATTGATTTTGGATTTACCTGATAAACCAGAATTGGAACCAGGTAAGGGTAATAGGGATTTGAATGGTTCACAGGGACACTTAGTTGCCTGCTGCGTTACAAAGGATGGCATCCTTCTCTAATACGACTGGCGGCCATACAAACTTATACCGATATTTTATTTCTATTTGACAAACACAAGACTTCCAAATGCAAATTCAGATAGATAAAACTGGCGAAAAAGGGAAATGTAAACACGTGGATTCCACACTTATTCGTTTCTATCTCTGGTCACCAGCTCTAAAATAATTATGAAGGTTTAATTCTTATTAATATATAGTAAGTATTGGATATACACATGTGTAAGTTCCCTGACGGTGGTAGAGAACGTGTAGGGAAAATGCTTACCGAAGTTCCCGATGATATACAACTGTACACTATTGACAAGACAGAAAATATACCTGGAACCAGCCTGGGTTCGCGAGTTTGTATGGTGTATGACGTAACAGAAACTGTATAATAAATTTTTTTTAACATAAACCAGTTTTAGAAGCTAAGATCTGTTATACAACTTCAGCTCAGTTCAAAGCCAAACTCAGCATTGTAACTTGTCTCACGCTGCCGCGGTGAAGGTTTGTTGTTGGCTTTATCGTCAAGGAAGAAAGTCATCCCATCGAAGTTCAGAAATCCATATTAGGTAGTGCATGGGAGTGAAAGATACGGAAGGGTAAGAAATGGGAAAATACAGAGTGCCAGACCTGGTATCACATTGGGCGTTGAAGGACTCTAGATAAGAATCAAGTTATCATGATTCACGAAATCGTAATGACACGATTGCAAACAAACCATACCACGGGTGGTGTGGAGAATTTATTAAAGAAAAAATAACATGTAAGTAAAAATAGCAAGAGAAAACTAGATTATTATATAAGAGGTCACTAGAATGCAATTGTCGTAAGTGGCTACTGGAGTACAACCACGGCAATTCACCCTCAAGCTTGGGTGATACGGAGTGTCAGTCTCAGAGGGAACTAACGCTACAACAACTGGAAATTATGACCATAAAATATATAAACACTGAACAAGTGTCACTACGAGAATAGCTTTCCTCTTTTTAAAATAAAAAGTAATTAGAATATCGAGAGGAGTGAGAAGACCGGACACGGAATACAGCTTGAGAGAATACGCCTTAAGAAACATTGTGACACACACAACACTGCTTCACACAGCTTCGCCATGAGAACAGACTTCACCTTGTAAACGCTCTTTCCACCCGTGAGTGAGTTCATTCAGGTACATGATGCAAGTTTAGATTTTTACAATTGTCTTAGTAACATATTTACAAACATATCTCTCGGTCCACAACAGGATTCCAACCTTCACACACTGCAGGTGACTTCCACGAGGGATAGCAAAGTCACCTCTGAGACACAAACATCGTGCACAGTGTAAGTTTAGCATTGGTTGTGTATAACACGGGGACACATGTGTAGTAACCAGAGAACTTCTCGTGTCTGCTTAAAGATCATCCTCAGTGTTTACAGCAATGTGGTATTTGACTTGCAGTCAGGTGAAGTGGAGTGGCTAACTCAAGAGGGAGTCAGAGTGCTGTGAAGAGGGCAAGTGAACACGAAGGTAGTGCTGGCCATGAAGGGGTTTACCCCTCTCGTTGAGCAGGGGGAAGGAGAGCAGGGTCAGATGGTCAAGGTTGTGACAACACCGGATGTTGTGGTGGTGGTGATGGTGGACATTGTGGTTGTAGTGTCGGAGGTGGGGATTTGAGTGGCAGTGTTGGTGGTAAAGATAATTGCGGATTATGTAGGTGAAGTGGATGAGGTGTAGATATGGTGTGGCAACCACTACCTACACCATTGACTTATCCTGTGTCTAGGCAAGCTCTCTGTCTCTGTCTCTCTGTCTCTCTCTCTGTCTGTCTCTCTCTCTCTCTCTCTCTCTCTCTCTCTCTCTCTCTCTCTCTCTCTCTCTCTCTCTCTCTCTCTCTCTCTCTCTCTCTCATACACGTAATGGCAGGAATAACAGACACGCGGTAGACATTGAAATTGATGTTTTTATGTAATTAGGCTGGAAAATAGTAACTTTGACACCCATTACAGGGAGAAGCAGTAGTCTTTTGTTGTCACTGTCGTTGTGGTTATCATTATGACTGTCATTAAGGTCGTCAGCCTTGTTCGCCTGCAGGGACTAACCAAGAGTAGACAAGAGCCTTGTTGCATATACTCTAATTTCGAGTCTGAGTTACATACAACTACATACTTATTCCTAAAGTTATGTATGGATTGCCTTCACCACTTCGCTGTCTGGATTGCTGCATTTCCTGACCACTGTAAGGCTAAAGTAGTATTTCATAACATCCCTGCGACAAATCTGTGGTTTTAACTTGCACCTGTGACTTCCTGTACCTGGGACCCGCCTCGCAGACTCTCCCTGTCATTTCCTGCAAGTATTTTATACGTCGTAATCATGTCACCTCTGGTCGTTCTGTCCCCTAGTGTCATCAGGTTTAACTTCTCTAGCATCTCCTTATATTTCATACCCCTCAGCTCTGGGACTAGTTTCACTGCTAACCTTTGCACCTTTCTCAGCTTCTTTACATAAGAACATAAGAATGGAGGAATACTGCAGAAGGCCTACTGGCCCATACAAGGCAGGTCTTTATCAAAACGACTCCTACCCAAAGCTACCCAAGAATTTACTCCCGTACCCAATGACACCAATCAAACCCAGTCCCTCCCACTCACATATTTGTCCAATCTCTTTTTGAAGCTACCCAAGGTCCTAGCCTCGATCACCCTATTCGGAAGATTGTTCCACGCATTCACAACTCTGTTCGAAAACCAGTACTTACCTATGTCCTTTCTAAATCTAAATTTATCCTACTTAAATCCATTATTTCTGGCTCTTACTTGGTTCGATACCCTCAGTACTTTATTAATATCTCCTTTGTTTATGCCCGTCATCCACTTATACACTTCAATGATATCTCCCCTCATTCTACGCCTCTCCAGAGAGTGGAGATTTAAGGCTTTGAGTCTGTCTTCATACGGGAGATTCCTTACACAGTAAATCATTTTAGTCATTTTTCTCTGCATGTTCTCCAATGAGTTTATATCCATCCTGTAGTAAGGAGACCAAAACTGAGCAGCATAATCTAAATGAGGCCTCACTAGTGATGTATAGAGCTGTAAAATAACTTTTGGACTTCCGTTACTTATACTTCTTGACCAAATGCTGGTTACTTACTGGCGCTGCTTACTCCAAGATGGGCCTGATATATGCAGTATATAAGGTCTTGAATGTCTCCTTGTTGATGTTCCTGAAAGTTACACTTAAATTTGCCAGCCTGGGGTTTATTGCAGCTGTTAATGGGTTGATGTGTACCTCAGGTGATATGCTTGGAAATATGCTCACCACTAGGTTCTTCTCTTTCAGGAAGGTTTGCAGCCTTTGTTCTCCCGAGCCTCTACACTGTTTCCTGTCGTCTTTGTCCTTCTCCAATTTTCATAACTTTCAATTTAGTGTGTGTGTGTGTGTGTGTGTGTGTGTGTGTGTGTGTGTGTGTGTGTGTGTGTTCTCACGCGCACGTGCTACATAATTCCTAATATAGGAATGACAGTGCTTTGGGTTCGAACCCCCTGTATATATGTCGTGCCGAATAGGTAAAATTGGTCATAAATTAGACACATGTGCAACTCTTGGGTATCTTTATTAAGATACCCAAGAGTTGCACATGTGTCTAATTTATCAACATGTCGGTTCTCTGAACCATTCATCTACAAAATTGGTCATTTAGGAGGAACATTTAGAATTCTACAATTTTCTTTTATACGTTTAAATATATATTTTTTAATTTACTTTAATGTAAAAATTAATAATCTTGTACCAAAAGAACCTTAGAAAGCTTACCTAACCTTATTATAACAAGCGCAATTTAATTTAACCTAATCCTACTAAATATATTTTACATATGTTTACAATAATTTAATAATAAACAAATGCAATGAAATATATTTTTTTTTCGTTTGGTTCAGAATGATTTTTGCGAAATTATTACATATATAAATTTTCACTTGCCTTATTCGGCAAGAGGAGCGTTGTTATTTAAGCCAAAATCGCAAGTTTTACCTATTCGGTATTTGTGTATAATATATATATATATATATATATATGTCGTGCCGAATATGTAAAATTGGTCAATTAGCAAGAACTCATTTAAAATTAAGTCCGTTCTGAAATTTTCTCTTATACGTTTAAAGATATATTTTATTCATTAATGTTAATGTAAAAATTTATAATTCTGCACCAAAAGAATCTTAGAAAACTTACCTAACCTTATTACAACAAGAACAATTTATTTTAGCCTAACCCAACTAAATATATATTAGATTTGTTTACAGTAATTTAATACTAAACAAACACAGTGAAATATATTTTTTTTTGTTAGGTTCAGAATGATTTTGGCGAAATTATTGCATACACAAATTTTCACTTGTCCTATATGGCAAGATGAGCGTTGCTATTTAAGCCAAGATCGCAAGTTCTGCCTATTTGGCACGACATATATATATATATATATATATATATATATATATATATTACACACACAAGCATGTAGAGTAGATATAATTTTAGGTTCATTTATGGTACATTGTTGTAAATCATCGTACATGAGTCTTACCTTAACTCAGAAGTAAGATAAGAAAGTTGTCATAAATTGAGGGTTGTTTTCTCCCATGTCAGATAATGTTTATGTTAATATTAGATCACTGCCAGTAAATGGTACACACAACGTCACTGCCAGTACCTGGTACACACAGTCACTGCCAGTACCTGGTACACACATCACTGCCAGTACCTGGTACACACAACGTCACTGCCAGTACCTGGTACACACAACGTCACTGCCAGTACCTGGTACACACAGTCACTGCCAGTACCTGGTACACACAGTCACTGCCAGTACCTGGTACACACAGTCACTGCCAGTACTTGGTACACACAACATCACTGCCAGTACCTGGTACACACAGTCACTGCCAGTACCTGGTACACACAACATCACTGCCAGTACCTGGTACACACAGTCACTGCCAGTACCTGGTACACACAACATCACTGCCAGTACCTGGTACAGTCACTGCCAGTACCTGGTACACACAACATCACTGCCAGTACGTGGTACACACAGTCACTGCCAGTACCTGGTACACACAGTCACTGCCAGTACCTGGTACACACAACGTCACTGCCAGTACCTGGTACACACAGTCACTGCCAGTACCTGGTACACACAACATCACTGCCAGTACCTGGTACACAGTCACTGCCAGTACCTGGTACACACATCACTGCCAGTACCTGGTACACACAGTCACTGCCAGTACCTGGTACACACATCACTGCCAGTACCTGGTACACAACGTCACTGCCAGTACCTGGTACACACAGTCGCTGCCAGTACCTGGTACACACAACATCACTGCCAGTACCTGGTATACACAACATCACTGCCAGTACCTGGTACATACAACATCACTGCCAGTACCTGGTACACAACATCACTGCCAGTACCTGGTACACAACGTCACTGCCAGTACCTGGTACACACAGTCGCTGCCAGTACTTGGTACACACAACATCACTGCCAGTACCTGGTACACAGTCACTGCCAGTACCTGGTACACACATCACTACCAGTACCTGGTACACACAGTCACTGCCAGTACCTGGTACACACAACATCACTGCCAGTACCTGGTACACACAACGTCACTGCCAGTACCTGGTACACACAACGTCACTGCCAGTAGCTGGTACACACAACGTCACTGCCAGTAACTGGCACACAGTCACTGCCAGTACCTGGTACACACATCACTGCCAGCAGCTGGTACACACAGCATCACTGCCAGTAGCTGGTAAACACAGCATCACTACCAATAGCTGGTAAACACAGCATCACTACCAATAGCTGGTAAACACAGCATCACTACCAATAGCTGGTACACACAGCATCACTGCCAGCAGCTGGTACACACAACGCCACTGCCAGTAGCTGGTACACAACGTCACTGCCAGTACCTGGTACACACAGTCGCTGCCAGTACCTGGTACACACAACATCACTGCCAGTACCTGGTATACACAACATCACTGCCAGTACCTGGTACATACATCACTGCCAGTACCTGGTACACAACATCACTGCCAGTACCTGGTACACAACGTCACTGCCAGTACCTGGTACACACAGTCGCTGCCAGTACTTGGTACACACATCACTGCCAGTACCTGGTACACAGTCACTGCCAGTACCTGGTACACACATCACTGCCAGTACCTGGTACACACAGTCACTGCCAGTACCTGGTACACACAACGTCACTGCCAGTACCTGGTACACACAACGTCACTGCCAGTAGCTGGTACACACAACGTCACTGCCAGTAGCTGGTACACACAACGTCACTGCCAGTAGCTGGTACACACAACATCACTGCCAGTAACTGGCACACAGTCACTGCCAGTACCTGGTACACACATCACTGCCAGTACCTGGTACACACAACATCACTGCCAGTACCTGGTACACACAGTCACTGCCAGTACCTGGTACACACATCACTGCCAGTACCTGGTATACACAACATCACTGCCAGTACCTG
Source organism: Cherax quadricarinatus (assembly GCF_038502225.1). Lineage (NCBI taxonomy): Eukaryota > Metazoa > Arthropoda > Malacostraca > Decapoda > Parastacidae > Cherax > Cherax quadricarinatus. Next base: position 53,674 of record NW_027196368.1, on the reverse strand, counting down.
GTACATACAACATCACTGCCAGTACCTGGTACACACAACGTCACTGCCAGTACCTGGTATACACAACATCACTGCCAGTACCTGGTACACACAACATCACTGCCAGTACCTGGTATACACAACATCACTGCCAGTACCTGGTACACACAACATCACTGCCAGTACCTGGTATACACAACATCACTGCCAGTACCTGGTACACACAACATCACTGCCAGTACCTGGTACACACAGTCACTGCCAGTACCTGGTACACACATCACTGCCAGTACCTGGTATACACAACATCACTGCCAGTACCTAGTACACACAACGTCACTGCCAGTAGCTGGTACACACAACGTCACTGCCAGTTCGGTTAAATCCTCAACAAACTCATAATGAAATCACTTTATAATAAAAACACAATGTTTACCAGACGTAGGTCTTGACGACCATTTTGAAAATATTTTCAAACTGGCCATTTTTCAAGATGGCTGCCAATATAATTATGCATATGACACCAACTCTGACGACATGATCAACTTATCTGTACATATGCTTTTTAGATCAGCAGACTCAATGAACTACTCAGAATCAAGTAAATTATTATTTTTTCCAAATATATTAATGGAATTCCGCAGAAATTTTCATGCGGTCTAGTTAAAACTGAGTGAAAAACGTAAAAATCAATTCACTCAAGGTGATGAAATTATTATCTTATAAAAATTTGACAATTTCCCCCATTTTGAAAAATAATAATAATCACATGTACTTGCAATCTCTACATCCATCTGCTAGTATTCAAATCACGTGTACTTTCACGTTTAAAATATAGTTTTGTACTCACAGCCGAGTTCAAGGCAGGAGAGAGATCAGATATGGTAAATGTGCAGAGATGGTTTACTGCTGGAGTTTTGAGACTCTATGACCGCGGGTTCAATCCCGGCCGGGGGTATGGTTTATTTGCAATCGTGTCATTACGATTTCTTAAGTCATGGTTTACTGCTCGCGTACAGCCAATAAAGTGTTTAGACCACTAGATATCCTTCTAATTCTGAATGTATTCTGTGGAGCGAAGAGATACCTTTTTGTAACCCCCTGGAGGATATTGGAGGGCCAGGTCCTAAATATGCATACTACCCTAACTTATTTAAGTTGGATATGGAAATGTAAAATTGACCCGGTGAAGAGCAGGACTCACTATATGCACACTGTGTCAGCATCCGTAGTCCAAGACTCTTCAACCTGGTACCGGCAGATATCGAAAAGATTGCTGACACAAATATTTCAGCAATAGTCGTACGACACTCAGAGGTAGTAACTTCATAGAGTGGGTAGTATTTTTTCCCAGAAATAAAAAAAATTGTTTTTATCGAGCACAAAGATTCCTACTTAAAAGACGAACTCTTAAAATTACAGAGCAAGTTTATACTAACACAATTATGCTTTCCACAGCAAGTGGAGTTTTTCACATAAACAAAGTCTTTCAGTGGGTAATCGTGCCAACGGTCATCTCAGCCTTCTGTTTGGATTAAGACGTAATCACTTCCCATTAAACCTATTTAAGTTAGTAATACGTATAACATCTGCAGTGTTTTACATCATGTCTGATAATACTGATGTAGGTACTGACAAGACAGACGCTTTATCTTGTGAACAGACGACGTAAACTTACAGTATGTAAATGTATTTCCTCTTCCTTATTAATCGCAGCGTCAACAACATTGGCTGCGTCTTTGGCTACGTTGCTTTAACGTAAACCTAACCCACGGAAACTTATTTACATAAAGCGTAATCTTCACCCGTTACGTCTCTCGTGGCGTTCAGAACTGACTTTCTTTTTGGCACGTTGAAGATCTTAACGTTAGAAAAATATACCCAGGTTAATTTATAGAGAAGGAAGGTTTTATGTAGAGACGAGAACACTTAGTTTAATGTGCAAGTGAGATGACGTTTAGCAATGTGTGAATACCAGGATGTAAGTGGTGGTAGTGGGTGAGATCACAAGAAGTGTTACAGTGATGGTAGTGGGTAAAGATCACAAGTGTTACAGTGGTGGTAGTGGGTAAAGATCACAAGAGGTGTTACAGTGGTGGTAGTGGGTAAAGATCACAAGAGGTGTTACAGTGGTGATAGTGGGTAAAGATCACAAGAGGTGTTACAGTGGTGGTAGTGGGTAAAGATCACAAGAGGTGTTACAGTGGTGGTAGTGGGTAAAGATCACAAGAGGTGTTACAGTGGTGGTAGTGGGTAAAGATCACAAGAGGTGTTACAGTGGTGGTAGTGGGTGAGATCACAAGAAGTGTTACAGTGATGGTAGTGGGTAAAGATCACAAGTGTTACAGTGGTGGTAGTGGGTAAAGATCACAAGAGGTGTTACAGTGGTGGTAGTGGGTAAAGATCACAAGAGGTGTTACAGTGGTGGTAGTGGGTAAAGATCACAAGAGGTGTTACAGTGGTGGTAGTGGGTAAAGATCACAAGAGGTGTTACAGTGGTGGTAGTGGGTAAAGATCACAAGAGGTGTTACAGTGGTGGTAGTGGGTAAAGATCACAAGAGGTGTTACAGTGGTGGTAGTGGGTCAGATCACAAGAGGTGTTACAGTGGTGGTAGTGGGTAAAGATCACAAGAGGTGTTACAGTGGTGGTAGTGGGTAAAGATCACAAGAGGTGTTACAGTGGTGGTAGTGGGTAAAGATCACAAGAGGTGTTACAGTGGTGGTAGTGGGTAAAGATCACAAGAGGTGTTACAGTGGTGGTAGTGGGTAAAGATCACAAGAGGTGTTACAGTGGTGGTAGTGGGTAAAGATCACAAGAGGTGTTACAGTGGTGGTAGTGGGTGAGATCACAAGAAGTGTTACAGTGATGGTAGTGGGTAAAGATCACAAGTGTTACAGTGGTGGTAGTGGGTAAAGATCACAAGAGGTGTTACAGTGGTGGTAGTGGGTAAAGATCACAAGAGGTGTTACAGTGGTGGTAGTGGGTAAAGATCACAAGAGGTGTTACAGTGGTGGTAGTGGGTAAAGATCACAAGAGGTGTTACAGTGGTGGTAGTGGGTAAAGATCACAAGAGGTGTTACAGTGGTGGTAGTGGGTAAAGATCACAAGAGGTGTTACAGTGGTGGTAGTGGGTCAGATCACAAGAGGTGTTACAGTGGTGGTAGTGGGTAAAGATCACAAGAGGTGTTACAGTGGTGGTAGTGGGTAAAGATCACAAGAGGTGTTACAGTGGTGGTAGTGGGTAAAGATCACAAGAGGTGTTACAGTGGTGGTAGTGGGTAAAGATCACAAGAGGTGTTACAGTGGTGGTAGTGGGTAAAGATCACAAGAGGTGTTACAGTGGTGGTAGTGGGTCAGATCACAAGAGGTGTTACAGTGGTGGTATTGGGTCAGATCACAAGAAGTGTTACAGTGGTGGTATTGGGTCAGATCACAAGAAGTGTTACAGTGGTGGTAGTGGGTAAAGATCACAAGAGGTGTTACAGTGGTGGTAGTGGGTCAGATCACAAGAGGTGTTACAGTGGTGGTAGTGGGTAAAGATCACAAGAGGTGTTACAGTGGTGGTAGTGGGTAAAGATCACAAGAGGTGTTACAGTGGTGGTAGTGGGTAAAGATCACAAGAGGTGTTACAGTGGTGGTAGTGGGTAAAGATCACAAGAGGTGTTACAGTGGTGGTAGTGGGTCAGATCACAAGAAGTGATACAGTGGTGGTAGTGGGTCAGATCACAAGAGGTGTTACAGTGGTGGTATTGGGTCAGATCACAAGAAGTGTTACAGTGGTGGTAGTGGGTCAGATCACAAGAGGTGATACAGTGGTGGTAGTGGGTCAGATCACAAGAGGTGTTACAGTGGTGGTAGTGGGTCAGATCACAAGAGATGTTACAGTGGTGGTAGTGGATCAGATCACAAGAGATGTTACAGTGGTGTTGACTGCAAAGCATTTGGAATCCTTACAGAAACACATACTTGCTGACTGGAACGCATTTTGATTAGAACTGAAAAGCACACGTATGTAGGTAGGCTCTCTCTCTCTGTCACACACACCAACACACACACACACACACACACACACACACACACACACACACACACACACACACACACACCGTAACAGTATCAGCATATATAAAGCTTACATAATAAGCAGATCACCTTGTAGAGGTGACATTTCAAGCAGTCTTTTTACCCACATTCACATATGAGGTATTCATGAAGACACACAATATTGTCTGCACTTGAAATTGTGCAGAAATCACATAGTTTACATTCACTTGGCTGTAAGTTATTACCCCTGAATGCCACTTTAAATACTTTTGTTATATTTATTCAGATTACTCTAAATATTTATTGAGATCGCTGTGAATAAAAACTTATATTTTTGCATCAAACAGGTTCTCTTTATTGAAGTCTTGCATTACTACCGCTAAACTTATATTTGGTTATTTACGATGCAACTTGATTGATATACGCTGCATTAAGTAAGCTTTTGGTACAACCTTATTGATATATGGTGCGGCAAGTAAGCTCCTGGTGCAACCTTATTGATATATGGTGCAGCAAGTAAGCTCCTGGTACAACCTTATTGATATATGGTGCAGCAAGTAAGCTCCTGGTACAACTTTATTGATATATGGTGCAGCAAGTAAGATCCTGGTACAACCTTATTGATATATGGTGCAGCAAGTAAGCTCCTGGTACAACCTTATTGATATATGGTGCAGCAAGTAAGCTCCTGGTACAACCTTATTGATATATGGTGCGGCAAATAAGCTCCTGGTACAGCCTTATTGATATATGGTGCGGCAAATAAGTTCCTGATACAGCCTTATTGATATATGGTGCAGCAAGTAAGCTCCTGGTACAACCTTATTGATATATGGTGCAGCAAGCTCCTGGTACAACCTTATTGATATATGGTGCGGCAAATAAGCTCCTGGTACAGCCTTATTGATATATGGTGCGGCAAATAAGTTTCTGGTACAGCCTTATTGATATACGGTGCAGCAAGTAAGCTCTTGGTACAACCTTATTGATATATGGTGCAGCAAGTAAGCTCCTGGTACAACCTTATTGATATATGGTGCGGCAAATAAGCTCCTGGTACAGCCTTATTGATATATGGTGCGGCAAATAAGTTCCTGGTACAGCCTTATTGATATATGGTGCAGCAAGTAAGCTCCTGGTACAGCCTTATTGATATATGATGCAGCAAGTAAGCTCCTGGTACAACCTTATTGATATATGGTGCAGCAAGTAAGCTCCTGGTACAACCTTGTTATATGGTGCGGCAAATAAGCTCCCGGTACAGCCTTATTGATATATGGCGCGGCAAATAAGTTCCTGGTACAGCCTTATTGATATATGGTGCAGCAAGTAAGCTCCTGGTACAACCTTATTGATATATTGTGCAGCAAGTAAGCTCTTGGTACAGCCTTATTGATATATGGTGCAGCAAGTAAGCTCCTGGTACAATCTTATTGATATATGGTGCAGCAAGCTCCTGGTGCAACCTTATTGATATATGGTGCAGCAAGCTCCTGGTACAACCTTATTGATATATGGTGCGGCAAATAAGCTCCTGGTACAGCCTTATTGATATATGGTGCGGCAAATAAGTTCCTGGTACAGCCTTATTGATATATGGTGCAGCAAGTAAGCTCCTGGTACAGCCTTATTGATATATGGTGCAGCAAGTAAGCTCCTGGTACAGCCTTATTGATATATGGTGCAGCAAGTAAGCTCCTGGTACAACCTTATTGATATATGGTGCAGCAAGTAAGCTCCTGGTACAGCCTTATTGATATATGGTGCAGCAAGTAAGTTCCTGGTACAACCTTATTGATATATGGTGCAGCAAGTAAGTTCCTGGTACAACCTTATTGATATATGGTGCAGCAAGTAAGTTCCTGGTACAACCTTATTGATATATGGTGCAGCAAGTAAGTTCCTGGAACAACCTTATTGATATATGGTGCAGCAAGCAAGTTCCTGGTACAACCTTATTGATATATGGTGAAACAAATAAGCTCCTGGCACAACCTTATTGATATATAGTGCAGCAAGTAAGTTCCTGGTACAACCTTATTGATATATGGTGCAGCAAGTAAGTTCCTGGTACAACCTTATTGACATATGGTGCAGCAAGCTCCTGGTACAACCTTATTGATATATGGTGCAGCAAGCTCCTGGTACAACCTTATTGATATATGGTGCGGCAAATAAGCTCCTGGTACAGCCTTATTGATATATGGTGCGGCAAATAAGTTCCTGGTACAGCCTTATTGATATATGGTGCAGCAAGTAAGCTCCTGGTACAATCTTATTGATATATGGTGCAGCAAGTAAGCTCCTGGTAAAACCTTATTGATATATGGTGAAACAAATAAGCTCCTGGTACAACCTTATTGATATATGGTGCAGCAAGTAAGCTCCTGGTAAAACCTTATTGATATATGGTGAAACAAATAAGCTCCTGGTACAACCTTATTGATATATAGTGCAGCAAGTAAGTTCCTGGTACAACCTTATTGATATATGGTGCAGCAAGTAAGTTCCTGGTACAACCTTATTGATACATGGTGCAGCAAGCTCCTGGTACAACCTTATTGATATATGGTGCGGCAAATAAGCTCCTGGTACAGCCTTATTGATATATGGTGCGGCAAATAAGTTCCTGGTACAGCCTTATTGATATATGGTGCAGCAAGTAAACTCCTGGTACAGCCTTATTGATATATGGTGCGGCAAGTAAGCTCCTGGTACAGCCTTATTGATATATGGTGCAGGCAAGCCTTATAAGTGCAGCAAGTCCTGGTACAGCCTTATTGATATATGGTGCAGCAAGTAAGCTCCTGGTACAACCTTATTGATATATGGTGCAGCAAGTAAGCTCCTGGTACAACCTTATTGATATATGGTGCAGCAAGTAAGCTCCTGGTACAGCCTTATTGATATATGGTGCAGCAAGTAAGCTCCTGGTACAACCTTATTGATATATGGTGCAGCAAGTAAGCTCCTGGTACAGCCTTATTGATATATGGTGCAGCAAGTAAGCTCCTGGTACAACCTTATTGATATATGGTGCAGCAAGTAAGCTCCTGGTACAACCTTATTGATATATGGTACGTCAATTAAGCTCCTGGTACAGCCTTATTAATATATGGTGCAGCAAGTAAGCTCCTGGTTCAGCCTTATTGATATATGGTGCAGCAAGTAAGCTCCTGGTACAGCCTTATTGATATATGGTGCAGCAAGTAAGCTCCTGGTACAGCCTTATTGATATATGGTGCAGCAAGTAAGTTCCTGGTACAACCTTATTGATATGTGGTGCAGCAAGTAAGTTCCTGGTACAACCTTATTGATATATGGTGCGGCAAATAAGCTCCTGATACAGCCTTATTGATATATGGTGCGGCAAATAAGTTCCTGGTACAGCCTTATTGATATATGGTGCAGCAAGTAAGCTCCTGGTACAGCGTTATTGATATATGGTGCAGCAAGTAAGCTCCTGGTACAGCCTTATTGATATATGGTGCAGCAAGTAAGTTCCTGGTACAACCTTATTGATATATCGTGCAGCAAATAAGCTCCTGGTACAACCTTATTGATATATGGTGCAGCAAATAAGCTCCTGATGTTTGTAGCTGTCTTCCTTACCCTTGCATCGTATCTTACTGCCTTTCATTCCCCGGGCACTGTGTGATACTTAGGGGTTTAGCGCTTGCCCGTGAATATATTCCTGGTACTTGTAGGTGTTTATGCTACCTGTAGGTTACCTGTAGTTGGTTTTGGGAGTCACTGCTCCTGTGGCCTGGTCCCAGGCCTAGGCTCCTAGTTTATGGCTTGATCGACCAGATTATTGACGCTAGCTGGAACTCACTCCTAGAGTTCATCAGTTCTCTTCTTGAAGACGCCTAGGGGACTGTTGGTAAACATAAGAGAAGTGAATTTTAAAGCCTATTATATGAGGCAGTTATAGGTCATAGGTTAGTGGATAGGAGCCATCTAAGCAGGTTCTTCCCTACTGCCATTTTAGTGCCAAACAGAAGCATGTTAAACTTTTAGCACTGGCAGGGTTCCTGGTCTTTCCTTATATATCTCGCGAACACGTGAATATGACATGTAAATCTTGCAGATTTACTCACATTTACTGTGCACTCAGTTTTATTTTATATTTTTAACTGCTGTAATAGTTTCCATTCCAATTTAAGAGGCCTGGTCTGAGACCTGGCTGTAGGGGCGATGATCCCCGGAAACATTTACAGATGTATCCAGCATCATGTGACTCCTGAGGATTTAAATGTTAAGTTTTAGCATATATTATTGATAGTCTAAATGACTTACTGGCAACAACAGGGAAGACAACAGCAGTATGTTGCGGAACAAACTTTTATTTTGGCAACAAAGCTCAGATTACGGGCATCAAGGGTTCCCCTCCTCCCCTTCCTTTGAAGCTGTCAAGAGCTTTATCTAGTCATGACATGAAGCTCTACACAGCGAAACGTTGGCCCAAGAAAGCTTGTGTATCCTCGTGTAGAGTGTAATACTGGTTTTAACTTTTAAACATAATATATTCATAAATTTTAACGTTAAACCAGTAGGGGACATAGCGCTGCTTGGGGGTAATGGAAGTCATTAAGGCTCTATTCAAAAGGAAATAAAACTGTATTGTAATTCCTAAGATCAAGAGCCTCTCACTAGTATCAAGGGACCTTCCTCGAGGGGCAGTTAAGATGAACACAATCTTAAAGTCATATGACGTTAGTGGCATCATTGAAGGTGATATTGTTGGGTGAGTGTGAATGGGAGTGTCCCACCACCTGGGAGACGCCAGGGAGGGATGCGGAGATTTCAACGCTCGTGTAGATACCTATCCAGCGGTAACTGTCCTCGTAAACATGTTTAACTCACTCTTCGTGCAATTTAGTGTGCGACAACTAGTGTCCAACCACACTACTACTTGTTCTGAATGTTATAATAATTTTTATCATGGATAATTAACATATGAACAGCGACGTTTAATTGTTTTCAATCTGATCAGCGGTATATAAGTGCTGTTAGTGCATATTATGTGGTATATAAGTGCTGTTAGTGCATATTATGTGGTATATAAGTGCTGTTAGTGTATATGTGGTATATAAGTGCTGTTAGTGCATATTATGTAGTATATAAGTGCTGTTAGTGCATATTATGTGGTATATAAGTGCTGTTAGTGCATATTATGTGGTATATAAGTGCTGTTAGTGCATATTATGTGGTATATAAGTGCTGTTAGTGCATATTATGTGGTATATAAGTGCTGTTAGTGCATATTATGTAGTATATAAGTGCTGTTAGTGCATATTATGTGGTATATAAGTGCTGTTAGTGCATATTATGTGGTATATAAGTGCTGTTAGTGCATATGTAGTACATAAGTGCTGTTAGTGCATATTATGTGGTATATAAGTGCTGTTAGTGCATATTATGTAGTATATAAGTGCTGTTAGTGCATATATGGTACATAAGTGCTGTTAATGCATATTATGTGGTATATAAGGACTGTTAGTGCATATTATGTGGTATACAAGTGTTATTAATGCATATTATGGGGTATTTAAGTACTCCTACTGTGTATTATAATGTATTAGAGTGGGTAAGCGGTGTCTCGGCACATTATTATTATTATAATATATATATATATATATATATATATATATATATATATATATATATATATATATGTGTGTGTGTGTGTGTGTGTGTGTGTGTGTGTGTGTGTGTCGAATAGGTAAAATTGGTCAATTACCAAGAACTCATTTAAAATTATGTCCTTTCTAAAATTTTCTCTTATACCTTTAAAGATATAGTTTTTCATTTATGTTCATGTAAAAATTAATACTTTTGCATATATAATATATATATATATATATATATATATATATATATATATATATATATATATATATATATTATATATATATATATATATATATATATATATATATATATATATATATATACATATATACATATATATGTCTGAGGGCAATGTGTAGTGTGAATATAATGCAGAGAATTCGTAGTTTGGAAGTTAGGAGGAGGTGCGGGATTACCAAAACTGTTGTCCAGAGGGCTGTGGAAGGGTTGTTGAGGTGGTTCGGACATATACAGAGAATGGAGCGAAACAGAATAACTTCAAGAGTGTATCAGTCTGTAGTGGAAGGAAGGCGGGGTAGGGGTCGGTCTAGGAAAGGTTGGAGGGAGGGGGTAAAGGAGGTTTTGTGTGCGAGGGGCTTGGACTTCCAGCAGGCATGCGTGAGCGTGTTTGATAGGAGTGAATGGAGACAAATGGTTTTTAATACTTGACGTGCTGTTGGAGTGTGAGCAAAGTAACATTTATGAAGGGGTTCAGGGAAACCGGCAGGCCGGACTTGAGTCCTGGAGATGGGAAGTACAGTGCCTGCACTCTGAAGGAGGGGTGTTAATGTTGCAGTTTAAAAACTGTAGTGTAAAGCACCCTTCTGGCAAGACAGTGATGGAGTGAATGATGGTGAAAGTTTTTCTTTTTCGGGCCACCCTGCCTTGGTGGGAATCGGCCAGTGTGATAATAATTATATATATATATATATATATATATATATATATATATATATATATATGTTGTGCCGAATATGTAAAACTGGTCAATTAGCAAGAACTCATTTAAAATTAAGTCCTTTCTAAAATTTTCTCTTATACGTTTAAAGATATATTTTTTTCATTAATGTTAACGTAAAAAATTTTAATTTTGCTCCAAAAGAATCTTAGAAAACTTACCTAACCTTATTATAACAAGAACAATTTATTTTAGCCTAACCCAGCTAAATATTTTTTAGATTTGTTTACAATAATTTAATACTAAAGAAACACAGTGAAATATATTTTTTTAGTTAGGTTCAGAATGGTTTTGGCGAAATTATTGCATACACAAATTTTCACTTGTCCTATATGGCAAGATGAACGTTGCTATTTAAGCCAAGATCGCAAGTTCTGCCTATTCGGCACGACATATATATATATATATATATATATATATATATATATATATATATATATATATATATATAATTATGCTTCTTATACACGTCATGTTACACAAGTAAAAGTCAGTCGTGTATATACAGTTGCATGATATACTTGTATATATGGTATATTGCTATATTACGAACACAGGTGTAGTTTTGTGGCTTGCACACCTGGTTGTAGCACGATAACCATGGTAGGAAAAGAGGAACGAACAACAGTCAGCAGTGAGAAAATACTTATATATATTTCCTTCACCAAACAGAATGCAGTTATATGTACAATGTATATACAAATGTACAAAGCAACTATTATAAGCAAGAGAGACAGTGAGAACAGTGGGCGACCACACTTGGTCTGCCAATGTTGATGCACGAGTGTCCAACATCGTTACACAACTTTGGCGGGCTTCTTTGTGATTGGCTGGGTTGTACCAAGGGGCTAGCACAACAATGGGGGCCTGGGTTGTACCAAGGTGCTAGCACAACAATGGGGGCCTGGGTTGTACCAAGGTGCTAGCACAACAAGGGGGGCCTGGGTTGTACAAAGGTGCTAGCATAACAAAGGGGGCCTGGGTTGTACCAAGGTGCTAGCACAACAAGGGGGGCCTGGGTTGTACCAAGGTGCTAGCATAACAAGAGGGGCCCCGCTTGTTATACTCTTAGCTGCTGGTTTGCTGCTTCGGATAGCATGCCTATATATGTGTGTGACATATGCCGAATAAAATGTAACGTAATCGTACCATGCTGCGTAGAGTTATATGTTGTATTTGATACGATACAGTGATGCTTGTTATTCACGTTTGTTCTAAGTACTATACACCAAGGATACGTACTCACTTCACTGCTGTGACCTAACATTTATTCCTAACTTCCTCTACCCAGGAGTTAAGGTTCCGTATTTTTAGATGTGTTTCGTAACTAGTAGGTCTTAGTTACTGGGTACACAGCATGGGGTGACGGGGTGGGTGGTGGTAATGAGAGACTCAAGATCGTAATGGCACGATTGCAGACAAACCACGGCACGGGCGGGGATTGAACCCACAGTGAGTCGGAAAACTCCGGACCGACTTGTTACCCACTGGGCCAGCTGGCTACAATAAGATTCACCCAGCTAGGTATATTTATACACCATAGGAAGGTTAGCATAGGCACCACTTATTGTAGCAGGCTGGTCCAGTGGCTAACGCGTCAGACTGGAGTTTTACGACTCACCGCGAGTTAAATCCCTGCCCGTACAGTGCTTTGTGGTAATGAGGTTTCATCCAAGGAAGGGAAAAGTAACTCTCGTTCCTTGACTCACGAGTCGTTCACCACCACCCGGACAACCTCTTCCTCTTCCCTTGAATATGTCACTTAGTGGACGGGAAGACACTTGCTCTAATATTTACGTCCCAACTACTGTAAAATATATTTTCCACTTGTATATATTTACTCCCCAATTATTGCAATATTCTTAATGATTTTAATATTTGCTTTCTAATTGCTGTAATATTTACTTCCCATTTACTGTAATATTTACTTCCCATTTACTGTAATATTTACTTCCCATTTACTGTAATATTTACTTCCCATTTACTGTAATATTTACTTCCCATTTACTGTAATATTTACTTCCCATTTACTGTAATATTTACTTCCCAGTTACTCTGATATATACTTCACCATTTATTAGATCAGGTGTAAGGCTAAGCAGCTGGAGTAGGAACTCTGGAAACTGGTCACAGGTATATAACAGACATTGCCGGAACCATTAACGGATATATTGTAACAGTTCATGTTTTCTTTTGCAGGAAAGTTTGTCGGAACTGTAAATGTCCTCGTGAGGAGCACTGTGGTGGTGAGATGACCACCCCCACCGCCCTCACAGACCTTCCTCACGCCCACAACCCACAGCAGGAGCAGCAGCAACAGCAGCAGGAAACCCCCAGCAAGAAGCCCGTGGGCGTGGGTGTGGGCGGGGTGTTCGGAGGTGTGGGCGGGCTGATTACAGACCCACAACGTCACAGTCAGAGTGACGACGATTCAGGCTGTGCTCTGGAGGAATACACCTGGGTGCCTCCTGGACTCAAGCCAGAACAGGTGAGTACCAGTCTCTCTCTCTCTCTCTCTCTCTCTCTCTCTCTCTCTCTCTCTCTCTCTCTCTCTCTCTCTCTCTCTCTCTTTACAAGCTAAGAGCTGTTACGTGTCTCAGCTCGTTTCAAAGCCTGTCTTCTGTATATATCTTTGTATTTAATTAAGTTTCAATTAAATTGTATTAAATTTGTATCGTTATGAGGAATAAGGATGAAGTTGGAGCCAGCTGTGGGTGAGAGATTTTATTCTGGTCACGTGATTTTATTTCATCTGTGTCAGTATACTGTTTGAACATGTTCCAGACTTGCGTCATTCCAAGAAAGAATGATCTCAGATGAAGTGAATCGGAGTTGAATTTCACCCCTAGGATATCCACCTCATCCCTGGGCTCTAACACTCTTCTCTTTATTCTTACCATTGCTCAGGCATTAACGTCAAGCTGCCTAGAGAGATTCAGTTATGTTTGTGCAGAAGCAAAAGTATCCCATCATCGTTTTTCCAAGGTTATTATAGATGTAAGCTGGTTAATGATGTTCCTGAGAGTAGCTGACATTTGTCTTTGTGCAGAAGTAAATGTTAAATTGCTGTCAGTGCATAGGTATAGGGATTCTGGAACGAGGTGAAGTAGGTCACTGGAGTAGACATTCCGTAACAATGATCAAAGTACACTTCCTTGTGGAACACTGGCACCGATTGTCTTGTAGACTCTGTCCCTTTGAGAAATATTTCCAGAGATCTACGGAGGCACTAGAAGATGACCAAAACGCAGATGTGATTTACACAGATTTTGTAAAGGCATTTGACCAATGCGATCATGGAGTGATAGCCCACAAAATAAAGGCCAAGGGCATTATGGGGAATGTAGGCAGATGGATTTTCGGTTTCCTAACACACAGAACACAAAAAGTAGTAGTGAACAGGGCAAGATCAAGCATCAGCGAGGTCAAAAGCTCAGGGCCCCAACGCACTGTCCTGGAACCTCTGCTGTTCCTCATCCTTATAGCAGACATAGACAAAAACACCCGGCACACTTTTGGTATCATCATTTGCAGATGACACTAAAATAAGCATGAAAGTCAGTACGGTAGAGGACACTGAAAAGTACAGGAAGACATAAACAGGGTTTTCCTGTGGACAGTGGAAAACAACATGACGTTCAATGGTGATAAGTTCCAGCTGCTTAGGTATGGAAAGAATGAAGAACTCAAAAGGAACACTATATACAAAACTCAAGAGGATCACCAAATAGAACGTAAGGAACACGTAAAAGACCTAGGACCTAGGAATAATTATGTCAGCGGACCTTTCTTTTAAAGACCATAACAAGACAAAGATCACGACAGCCAGGAAGATGACTGGGTGGGTATTGAGAACTTTCAAAACAAGGGAAACAATGCCGATGGTGACACTCTTCAAATCGCTAGTGCTCCCTCACTTAGAATATTGCTCAGTGCTGACGGCCCCGTTCAGGGCAGGAGAAATATCGGAGCTGGAACAAATACAGAGATCGTTTACGGCTCACATTGAGCCAGTCAAGCACCTAAAGTACTGGGAACGCCTGCAAGTTTTGAACATGTACTCATTGGAGCGGAGGAGAGAGAGGTACATGATAATATATACCTGGAAGGTACTCGAGTGCTTGGTCCCAAATCTGCACACTGTCATAACATACTGGAGTGAGAGATATAGGAGGAAATGCAAAATAAATCCTGTGATGAGCAGGAGTGCGGTGGGGACAATAAGGGAACACTATATCAACATCAGGGATCCCAGACTATTCAACATCTTACCAGAAGATATCAGAAACACGGTTGAAACAAGTGTAGAAGCCTTCAAGAGGAAACTGGACAAGTATCTTCACCAGGTGCCAGATCAACCAGGCTGTGATGGATATGTGGGGCAGCAACAGCATGGTTGACCAGGCAAGCACCCGAGAGTAGTATAACTCTCGAAACTCTTCAAAGGTATATCAAAGGTAAGACTTGCCACAGGTGGCTCCGACCCTCGCTGTAGTAGGACGAGTCCGTTTTACAATAGTTCAAACTCTTCATCACTGGAGTGTCTGGCCTGACCTGTCCAGCCTCGCCAGTTACCACCACAATACATCAGCTGCAGCCGGAGAGACACAAATGTGTCACCTAAACTCGAGAGGGTGACTTTAAAAACCTTGCCACGGAGTCTTTTTTAAGTCAAATTTTACACTCATCTTTGTTTTCATTTTCTCTCCGGTGTCTAATTAGTCTAATAAACTGGCTCTTAAATGTCTCCCTCTGCAACCACACACACACACACACATATATATATATATATATATATATATATATATATATATCTATATATATATATGTGTGTGTGTGTGTGTGTGGGTGGGTGTGTGTGTGTGTGTGTGTGTGTGTGTGTGTGTGTGTGTGTGTGTGTGTGTGTGTCATGCCGAATATGTAAAACTGGTCAATTAGCAATAACTCATTTAAAATTAAGCCATTTCTAAAATTTTCTCTTATACGTTTAAAGATATATTTTTTTCATTAATGTTAATGTAAAAATTTATAATTTTGCATCAAAAGAATCTTAGAAAACTTACCTAACCTTATCATAACAAGAACATTTTATTTTAGCCTAACCCAACTAAATATATTTTAGATTTGTTTACAATAATTTAATACTAAGCAAACACAGTGAAATATATTTTTTTCGTTAGGTTCAGCATGATTTTGGCGAAATTATTGCATACACAAATTTTCACTTGTCCTGTATGGCAAGACGAACGTTGCTATTTAAGCCAAAATCGCAAGTTCTGCCTATTCGGCACAACATTATATATATATATATATATATATATATATATATATATATATATATATATATATATATATATATATATATATATATGCAAGGAATTCGCAAGAGCAGGCGAAATATACACAAACACTGATCTCTGGCTGAAGGAGACTCGAACCTACGAACCTTGGAACAAGGTACGCAGCGCTACACCATTCTCACAACACTGGACCAATACCTTGGCGTCCAGCTTGTGCTAGACGTTGATCCAAGGCAGCCAGCTTTCAGGGAGAAGGCTTACAGCTTTTCATCTCATCCCCTGCATGCATCAGCATTACTAGAGATTTTAACAATGCAAGGAATTCGCAAGAGCAGGCGATGAGATGAAAAGCTGTAAGTCTTTTCCCTGAAAGCTGGCTGCCTTGGATCAACGTCTAGCGAAAGCTGGACGCCAAGGTATTGGTCCAGTGTGGTGAGAATGGTATAGCACTGCGTACCTTGTTCCTAGGTTCGTAGGTTCGAGTCTCCTTCAGCTCACCTTTCTACCAATAGTTGCTTACATATCACCCTATTTCCCTCCTGCTTTTGTTTATGAACTTTCACCTCTCTCTTTCTTACTGTTGTCATTTTCCTTTTATCCCATTTACCTCTTACTCTAATTGTAGCTGTGTGTGTGTGTGTGTGTGTGTGTGTGTGTGTGTGTGGCTTTAAATCAGTTGTGGCTAAATAAGCACAATTTTCTTAATTATATAGTTTCGGATTTTACTTTTTACATTTCCATGAATTAACATGGCATGCCAGTTTTAAATTATGTGGCAAAACTAAATTAGAAACTTCACATAACCTTTCTGGGATCTGCATAATGTATCGCTTAATCCTACCCAGCCTTGCAAAAAGTGAGTCTAAATTTGATATCATTAATATCAGTGAGATATATTATTTTCTTGATGTTCAGACTGATCTTCGCTGAGTAAAAATATATTCTCTTGTTGGATGTGTTGATTGTGGCTTCTCAAGCCAAGTCTGCGAGGCTGAACATCCAGACAAAGGTATAGTGATCATCGTTATGTCTTGTAATGCCCTATGTTCCAATCATTATCGTGGATGTAAGTCATTGTGTAAGTCATCTGGAGCTGTGTAGCTTTGTGCAGTAGGATATGAGATTGTCATAAATTCGTCGTCGTGGTCATCATAGTTGTCGTCTTTCATCAGTCATTCCCGTTCGTTTTTCCTTTTTTTATATATCAAAATTGGATACATTGGCAGTATGCTGCTATCCTATTGAATTTGATAGTTACAAACTGGAAACAAGCGCTACTTACGTTTCCCTGTCATATTCCATCACACAGAATGGATCACATAAAATGTTGAAATCTGCGAGTCTCAGCTGGGAGACTTCTGTAGTATCTGCCTGAGTTGGCAGATTTCAGTAGGGCAATGAGGATATCGTCAAGTATTCTATCAGCTACAGCAGCTTCAAAGGTTTCGTTCTAGCAGAGCTGGAGTTACTATCACTTGTGAATTATCATCTCTGAGGATTCCAGTATCATCACAGAACATGGCAACAAAATTTATGTAAAGTAAGAGAAAAGTGACAGAGGAATTTGCACTACATTATGTAAGAATACATATCTCTCTCTCTCATATATATATATATATATATATATATATATATATATATATATATATATATATATATATATATATACACACACCTGGAGAGGGTTTCGGGGGTCAACGCCCCCGCGGCCTGGTGTGTGACCAGGCGTCATGGTGGATGGCGGATCAGGGCCTGACTGACCAGGCTGTTGCTGTTGGCCGCACACAACCCAACGTATGAACCACAGCCTGGTTGGTCAGGTACTGACTTTAGGTGCCTATCCAGCGCCTTCTTGAAGACAGCCAGGAGTTTATTGGTAATCCCCCCTTATGTATGCTGGGAGTCAGTTGAACAGTCTTGGGCCCCTGACACTTATTGTGTTGTCTCTTATCGTGCTAGAGTCACTCCTGCTTTTCATTGGGGGGATGTTGCATCGTCTGCTGAGTCTTTTGCTTTCATCGTGAAGGTTCTCTGTACATTTTCTAGGTCAGCAATTTCATCTGCCCTGAAAGGTGCTGTTAGTGTGCAGGAATATTCCAGCCTAGATAGAACAAGCGACCTGAAGAGTGTCATCATGGACTTGGCATCTTTACTTTTGAAGGTTCTCATTATCCATCCTGTCATTTTTCTGGCAGATGCGACTGATACAGAGGTTGTGGTCTTTGAAAGTGAGATCCTCTGGCATTATCACTCCCAGGTCTTTTACATTAGTTTTTCGCTTTATTGTGTGGTTGGAATTTTTTTTATACTTCGATATAGTTTTAATTTCCTCACATTTTGCATATCGGAGTAATTGAAATTTCGCATCACTGAACTTCATATTGTTTTCTGCGGCCCATTGAAAGATTTGTTTAATGTCGACCTGGAGTCTTGCAGTATCTTCAATGGAGGACACTGTCCGAATAAGTAAAACTTGCGATTTTGGCTTAAATAGCAACGCACTTCTTGCCGAACTTTGGACGCAAAAATTTGTGCATGCAGTAATTTCGCAAAAATAATTCTGAACCTAATGTAAAAAAATATATTTCATTGTGTATTTATTATTAAATTATTGTAAACTTATATAAACTATACTTAGTTGAATTAGGCTAAATTAAATTTAGCTTGTTATTATAAGGTTAGGTAAGTTTTCTAAGGTTCTTTTGGTACAAAATTATTAATTTTTACATTAACATAATGAAAAAATATATCCTTAAACATATAAGAGGAAATTTTAGAAAGGACTTAATTTTAAATGAGTTCTTGCTAATTGACCAGTTTTACCTATTCGGCACGACACACACACACATGAAGATCGGAGAAGGACAAAGAAGACCGCAGACAGAGTATAGACTAGGTGGCCTGGACTGCAAACCTCGCTCAAGGAGAAAGATCTTGGGGTGACCATAACACCGAGCATGTCTCCGGAGGCACACATCAACCAGATAACTGCTGCAGCATACGGGCGCCTGGCAAACCTGAGAATAGCGTTCCGATACCTTAGTAAGGAATCGTTCAAGACACTGTACACTGTGTACATCAGGCCCATACTGGGGTATGCAGCACCAGTTTGGAACCCACACCCGGGCAAACACGTCAAGAAATTAGAGAAAGTGCAAAGGTTTTCAACAAGGCTAGTTCCTACGAAGAAAGGTTGAGGGAAATCGGACTGACGACATTGGAGGACAGGCGGGTCAGGGGAGACATGATAATGACATACAAGATACTGCGTGGAATAGATAAGGTAGACAGAGACAGTGTTTTCCAGAGAGGGGACACAGAAACAAGGGGTCACAACTGGAAGCTGAAGACTCAGACGAGTCATATTGATGTTAGGAAGTATTTCTTCAGTCATAGTCTCCTCATAAGTGGAATAGCCTAAAAAGTGATGTAGTAGAGGCAGGAACCATACATAGCTTTAAGACGAGGTATGACAAAGCTCTGGAAGCAGAGAGAGAGAGAGAGAGAGAGAGAGGACCTAGTAGCGATCAGTGAAGAGGCGGGGTCAGGAATTGTGTATCGACCCCTGCAACTACAATTAAGTGAATACAATTAGGTGAGCACACACACACACACACACACACACACACACACACACACACACACACACACACACACACACACACACACACACACACAGACCTGTATCACTAACGTGTATAGTATGCAAAGTCATGGAGAAGATCATCAGGAGGAGAGTGGTGGAGCACCTGGAAAGAAACAAGTGTATAATTGACAACCAGCACGGTTTCATGGAAGGAAAATCCTGTGTCACAAACCTACTGAGTTTTATGACAAGGTGACAGAAGTAAGATAAGAGAGAGAGGGGTGGATCGACTGCATTTTTTCGGACTGCAAGAAGGCCTTCGACACAGTTCCTCACAGGATCAGGCACACATAACAGGAAAGGCACTGCAATGGATCAGAGAATACCTGACAGGGAGGCAACAACGAGTCATGGTACGGGACGAGGTGTCAGAGTGGGCGCCTGTGACAAGCGGGGTTCCACACGGGTCAGTCCTAGGACATGTGCTGTTCTTGGTATTTGTGAATGACATAACGGAAGGGATAGACTCAGAAGTGTCCTTGTTTGCAGATGATGTGAAGTTAATGAGAAGAATCAAATCGGATGAGGATCAGGCAGGACTACAAAGTGACCTGGACAGGCTACAAGCCTGGTCCAGCAACTGGCTCCTTGAGTTTAACCCTGCCAAATGCAAAGCCATGAAGATTGAGGAAGGGCAAAGAAGACCGCAGACACAATATAGTTTAGATGGCCAAAGACTGCAAACCTCACTCAAGGAAAAATATCTGGGGGTGAGTATAACACCGAGCATATCTCCTGATGCGCACATCAATCAGATAACTGCTGCAGCACACGGGCGCCTGGCAAACCTACGGATAGCTTTCCGATATCTCAGTAAGGATTCGTTCAAGACTCTGTATACCATTTACATACTTATGCAGTCCACACCTAGTCAAGCACGTCAAGAAATTAGAGAAAGTGAAAAGGTCTGCAACAAGACTAGTAGAGCTAAGCAGAGGGAAATCACGACACTGTCAGGGGAGACATGATAACGACATATAAAATACTGCACACCAAGGTACAAAGACGGGATGTTCAGAGCACAGACTCAAGAACAGTTAAGTTGAAGACTCAGATGAATGAAAAGGTCTGCAACAAGACTAGTTCCAGAGCTAAGGGGATTGTCCTACGAAGAAAGATTGAGGGAAATCGGCCTGACGACACTGGAGGACAGGAGGGTCAGGGGAGACATGATAACGACATATAAAATACTGCACGGAATAGACAAGGTGTACAAAGACGGGATGTTCCAGAGAAGGGACACAGACTCAAGAGGTCACAGTTGGAAGTTGAAGACTCAGATGAATCAAAGGGATGTTAGGAAGTATTTCTTCAGTCATAGAGTAGTCAGGCCGTGGAATAGCCTAGAAAGTGACGTAGTGGAGGCGGGAACCATACATAGTTTTAAGGCGAGGTATGATAAAGCTCCTGGGGCAGGGAGAGAGAGGACCTAGTAGCAATCAGCGAAGAGGCGGGGCCAGGAGCTATGAATCGACCCCTGCAACCACAAATAGGTGAGTACACCCACAAACACAAACACACACACACAAACACACACACACACACACACACACACACACACACACACACACACACACACACATACACAAACACACACACACACAAACACACACACACACAAACTCACACACACAAACACACACACACACACACACACAAACACACACACACACACACACACAAACACACACACACGCACACACGAGTACACACACACACACACACACACACACACACACACACACACACACACACACACACACACACACACACACACACACACAGGTACCACCTTTAAAAGTATAAAACAATAAAAATTCATTGTTGCAGTAGCCTCTAGACAAGAATACAAACTTGCACTAGCCTGGTAACAACCAGCTTGAACAAACACTACTTCTCTTGTACCAAGCATCTCACATTAATCCCCGATCTTTCTTCTCCCTCTCTCCTTTCCCCTACTCTGCCTCCACTCTCCCTAAACCCCTACCATGCTTCTTCTACGGGTCCTCTTAGCCCCTACCATACCTCTTCTACCGATAATCCCTTAACCCTTACCATGCCTCTTTTACAGGTCCTGTCTTAACCCCTACCATGCCTCGGAACCTCTTCCTCAGACCCTCCTTTTATCCATCTGTCTTCCAAGCCTCTCTTCCCCTCCTCCCTTCCCCTCCTCCCCCTCCCTCCCTCCACTTCTTATCTCACAAAGTTTTCTGTCAGTCAGGTTTTCCAGGTGTCATATTACCCAGCGTTGAGTCATCAGCTGATTGGTGGAAATGCTCCGCCAATTAGCGAGCTCCTGGTTACATCTACGATCTGAATGGTCCCTTCAAAGGTGATGCTGCTAAAAGGTTTTTGATCCAAGATATTGGAGCTATTCTTCCTATGTTTAACAAATAAATTTTTTTATTATTATTACTGGTTCAGAAATGCTCGACCTGCTATCAGTATATATAATAAATTTACTGGACCACTACCTGCCACAATTGCCTGATCAACCAGACTGTGATGACAACGAAAGCCAGCCTAAGTTTATACCTCAGAGCTACCTTACCTTTGATATACCTTTGATGAGTTTCGAGTGAAGTTTGTTTTTCCTTCCTCCAACACCACCTCTTCCTCAATAACAACACCTCTTCCTTCAACTTTCTTGAAGCATGTTTCGAGTAGTGCTTCAAGAACGAAGGTCTTTACTGATGCTGTGACTAAACAGCTACCGAGAGAACGCTGTATGTTCACTGAGATCCACGCACTCCTCGCTGCTCCCATCCTGGTTTAGTTAGTTATCAGTTCATTGTGTGCCCAGATTTCCAGCGTGTAGTGTTTCCCCATGCCCGGTATGTTGCTGTCTACCCTGTGAGCTAAAAGGCCCAGGAGTGGTTAGCGCGTCTTTATATGCAGCACGAGGATGTAGAGTTCTGTTGGTATCCTAGGAAATGAACGGTTGGATGCCTAGGCCAAGGGTGCTTTAGCGAGCTCGCTCTTTAGCACACTTCTGCCTTATAGTAACTTCAGGGGCACATAAATATGTCCTTGAGATATGGTGGGTTGTGTGGGCTCTACAGATGATTCAACAGGAATCGTCACTTTGAAGCAAATCTCTGTCACTTGAGGATCAGACACACACATCTTATCCATATCCACTTGTTTGAAGGTGTTCTTGTACCCTCATCCCTCCCCTCTCTGTGTATTTTAACATGCTATTAACTGTGGAACACATTTTAACTTTTACCCATGGCTTAGGTTTTCCCGCTTTCGACATAGTTTAAATAATTACCGAGGTGCCTGTAGGGATCTCGAGGAGCTTTTATGAATGTCTTTTGACATTTACATTTAATGACTTTTTTATTGATGATGCTGGTTAATTTAACTTGGTGTGTTAGTATTTGTGTTCGTTTTATTCATAGTTTTTTTTTGTTTGTTGATTTTATCTTTGTTCTTCTTAAGTGTTGTATGTTTCAATGCTAAAAACACTGAGTAATCACGGCGGTCAAATTGTTCCTCAAAATTCAAAAAAATTTAATGTTCTCCCTATCAGATACAAGTAACATGTGTACTTAAAACATTATAAAGGGACCATGGATTATTTATTTTCAGTGTGTGTGTGTGTGTGTGTGTGTGTGTGTGTGTGTGTGTGTGTGTGTGTGTGTGTGTGTGTGTGTGTGTGTCATGTGGGTTTGTGCCAAGCATGACAGGTGGTCATTACATTTACTCCTAAAACAGTACGTGGGTTATTTAGGCTAAGTAAGGTTTAGTTGGTTCGATTATCATTAGTTAACTGTTCGAACTCTGGGGAGGACGTATGACCAGTGCTATCACACTTATGATGTTATGAATGAAGGGATGCCAGTGTATTCACTTAGGGCATCTTTATTTGAAGTGACCGAGGTCCCAGGGCCAAAACGTATCCAGTGAATGCGTTCTAAGTGTTTGTACACTTGTGCCCCTCAGGGAAGGTTCCTTGATGTTGGTGAGGGGCTCTTGATTTAGGGAATTGGATCTGTGCTCCAGTTCCCCGAATTGAGCTTGAATGCCTTCCACATCCCCCCCAGGCGCTGTATAATCCTCCGGGTTTAGCGCTTCCCTTGATTATAATAATAATGTACACTTGTGCACATCATCTACACTGTTGTACTTACACTTAAGATATTATGATCGTACATATTGTAACTGGAAAAACAGATTTTTTTTTACTTATCATTCGTGTATGTATATTGAAAATTCTACTGAAGTAAATTTAGTAAGCAACTTAAGAACTGGAAAACAGGTTCATCTTACAGTATACCAAACTGCTATTTTCCTATATTCTAAATTGGTGAGTAATTCCATCAGCTGTGTTGATCATACGGAATTTTAAGCTGATTCACGTTTTAATTGAGCTTAAATTAAGTGCAGGTAAGTACTTTAACCCGAGGAAGATTTAGTTTTGGGTTCCAACCTTACGCTACTTATTGTTAGTCCGGTTACGCCAGCGATAAATTTAATTAAGGTTCATTCGGACATCAATTTGCTGACTCTGGCAAATAGTTCTGTGCAGAAATATTGACTCTGGTTGCCCTAACGAAGAGTTAACTAGCAATAGTTGAAGTTTATGAAGACAGAATGATATGACGGTAACGTGACCTTGCTCCCAACCACCTCTGTGCTACACTGATGTTGCTGCTCTTAAACATGTGTAATATACTGTGATGGTTTGGTAGACTTACAGCTGAGTGGTATTGCTGTCAGATGTATAAGTTGTTGACACTTCTGCCATACCTACAGGTTAGTGGTATTGTTGTCAGATGTACAGGTTACTGGTATTGTTGCCAGACCTGCAGGTTAGTGGGATTGTTGCCTTTTTTTTTGTCAGACCTACAGGACAGTGACACTGTTGCCACAACTACAGGTTAATAGTACAGTTGCTACAAGTTTTCGCCGAACTTAGAGGTGTTGACAGTTTTGCCTGACGTACACGGCCGCCACTGTGCTCTGAGACTGACTGGCAGCCCTGGCTGCAGCTCCTGTCTGTGAAGTTTCAATGATTATAATTAACTGGGTACGCTGCCTGGGCAAGGATATTAGTGCCTAGTGCAGCATGGAGACACCTGCTGCTGCTGCGCCTTCCGCACTAGTACAGGTGTTACTTCTCAGAGATAACTGACCAACAGAGAGTTCGAGGCCTCCGTAAATATTATGTTAGAATTTGATTAATTTAGTTCGATTAATTTGGGTATGAAAATTATGGAGTAGTCCTCATTTAGCTGTAAACGTGCAAGCTCGCTGGTAGGGAGTTATTTAGCATTTCCCAGTAGGCCTACTGCAGCGCTTTGTGCACATGGCTTTTTTTGCATATAAAAGGGCTTTCCTCTTCACCTGAAGAGGGTCTCTAGTTCTACCGAAAATATTCTAATTATTTTAGTACTATTGAATGTTATATGTATTACCCATAAGATCAGGTCACTCAGTATTTTTATTGTATGTTAAGTAAAAGGACACAAATGCAACTGTGACATTTTATTGTGGCAACGTTTTTTCTCTTTAGAAGCTTTGTCGGGCCGCTACAACCATTTTTTATTGTAAAATACTGCCAAACATGGTGTTATATAAGAATCGGTTTATGTGTACTTGAATGATTCGCTGGTACGTGTCCCTGCCCGGGTCTTTTCTAGATGCGTAATAGTGTTGATGCTAACAAATGTAGTGTTGAGAGGAGAGGCCTGGTGGAGCTTCTGCCTCACTGATCCACCTGAGTTCAACTACTTGCTTAACAAGCATGGGCGGAGGTAGTCTTCTGGCTACCTGCCAAGACATTCCTTCACTACCTTTCTCAGATTCTCATTCAGTTTGTTAGCCCAGGCTGTCGTGAGAAGACACGTTGTTGGGACCAGCATGGCCATTAAATACAGCCTCAGACTTAAACCGTTTCTTATACTGTCGCATGTGGACTCTTTTTCTGAAAGCCTTGGTTGTCTGTACACTATATCCTGTGTGTGAACAGTCTCTGTCGGTCATGTGCATCTTCGTACTTAAATTCTGTTTACTATGTTCAATTTGGAACATAGCCTCTGTGATCATAGATGGTCTTTTGGAAAATTTGTGTTCAGATTGGTCGTCATTAACGTCGCCTCTGGGAGCATGGGTCATGCCTTTGGTTGCACTTCTTACCCCCTCAAGGGAGGTTCCTTGATGCTGGTGAGGGGCTCTTGATCTAGGGAATTGGTTCTGTGCTCCAGTTCCCTGAATTGAGCCTGAATGCCTTCCAATCCCTCCGCCCCCCACAGGGGCTGTATACTCCCCACGGGTTTAGCGCTCCTCATAATAATAATAATAATAATAATAATAATAATAATAATAATAATGTACTTCTTTGGTTGTATTCCCCACTCTGAAAGTAAAGATGGTGTCTACACTGTGTCTAACTGGTACTTAGTGTATGTATACTGATGTTATGTGTGTAATTGGGGTTGTGTGCTTGTGTCATACATTTATATTTGTGTGAAACTTAGAGTTTTATATGATGTTTGTATCTGTGTTTAGTCCGGCGTTGGACGTTGATTGCTTACCGCATGTGAGTCCATAAACTTGTTTGGGATACTAGTTGCAAGATTCCGAATCTGCTGCTAATCCAACATTGTTTTGATTTTTGACTATCTAATTTCTCATTCCGACTGTGTATAGTGTATCTAAGACGTCTTGTATTCTAGACAGTCTGGTTGATAAGAAATATTTTTCTCAGTTGAGAACTGTGATGTGGTTGTCTGTTGTAGATGCTGCTAGAAAAGAGAGAGAAAAGGAGTGACCATGTCCCAGTTTAGCATGGAGTTTGCAGCTGCTGCGCCCTTTAATGCAGGCATCCACCAGGGAATAATGCGCAGGTACGGGTGTTTGTGTTCAGTGTTACGCAGTGCCTCCTGCTGCAGGCATCCACCCGTGCTTCTTGTTTATGATCGTACTGCCCAGTGTTTTATTTCCTGTATAATTGTATCATTTTATGTTAGTAAAGAATCAACATTGTTCTCTTCATCTCCATCAGTTGGTAATCACTGCATCAACAGTGGTGTTATCGGCAGCGACCAGACCCCCGCAGTCAGTACTACATAACTCCTGCATTAAATCTGTTCATTAAATCATCTGACTCAACCGTTACTCTTAAGACCTGGTCAAACATCCTCGCCTTCCGTCTCTCCCTCTCTCTTTCTCTCTCTCTCTCTCTCTCTCTCTCTCTCTCTCTCTCTCTCAAGGAACTTTACCCATCACAGGTGAACAGTTTTGATCAGCATCCTGGATAAAGACAGGAAAAAAGTTCCCGTTATTGGTGAATGTTGCAGAGCGAGTAACCTTGTTGCGTGTACATATAACTCTGTTGCATGTGTGTAATAACTATGTTGCATAAAATTCTTCGGTTTACTTCTATGTTTATCATACGTTTATTAATACGTTAGCATTGTCAAGTGTGATCTTCCTTAATCAGCTGCGTGTGCCACTGCACTCTTCCTTCTGTCTCTCGCACTTCTTACCCTTTCATCTTGCTATCCCTCAACCTCTTCTACTCCCCAAGGCCCCTCAAGGAAGGTTCCTTGATGTTGGTGAGGGGCTCTTGATTTAGGGAATTGGATCTGTGCTCCAGTTCCCCGAATTAAGCCTGAATGCCTTCCACATCCCCCCTAGGCGCTGTATAATCCTCCGGGTTTAGCGCTTCCCCCTTGATTATAATAATACTCCCCAAGGCAGAGTCTTGGCTACTCTCCCTTCTGGCTATACGAGCCGGAGTCATTATGACCCTCTTCAACTTTTCCACTACCGCTCACACGAAAGGTTAGTGTATAATAAAAGCATGAAATCTAATTCTTCCTCCCTGCCACTCTCCTGCTTCCTTTCCACCCTTCTGGGTTTGACGGGATGGGGGTGTTTGACCAGCCTTCAACAGCAGTGGTAAGTGAGACACCGTACAGTCACCGGCTTGCATGTGCTCCTGTCCCATTCTGTTCCTTGCGCCATGCAGCTGACAGTTAACGCATTTTACCCCTCCTTTAAGCTGGTGAGGGGCTCTTGATCTAGGGAGTTGGATCTGTGCTCCGGTTCCCTGAATTGAGCCTGAATACCTTCCATTCCCCCCCCCACATGCGCTGTATAATCCTACAGGTTTAGCGCTCCCCATGATTAAAATAATAATGAGCACATTTTAATATTTTTCCCACTGTATCTACTTTTTCGCTTACATCGTCGTGTTTATAATTTTGCACGCACAGAAAACGTTCAAAAAGAATAACTGGAAAAAAGGGCAGATGTCTTTTGAACTTTCTAGCAAATTAAACGCAAAGAATAATAGTGAACAAAGTTACAGACTGCCACATTGAAAAGCCCTGTTCCCCATGGCACAAAACTCGTCCTCGTTCTTTTCCCTGTCCTCATATCCGACAAAGACTGGACCATAATTCATAGCACTGTACCATCCTTTGTAGACGATACTAAAATTTGCATGAGATTTGCATCAACTTGAGGACATGGTAAATCCCCAAGCTGATGTAAACAAAGTCTTCCAGTGGACGACGAAAAACAATATGTTTAATGAGAACTAACTTCGGTTACTTTCTTATGAAAAATTTGAGGAAATAAAAACTAACACTAAACACTCAGTAGTGAGAGACTATGATAATGTCCGAACATCTCATTTTCAAGGATAACAGTGACATTATCACATCGCCAAGGAAAATGATGTGATGGATAACGAGAATCATCATATTCTTGCCAGAGGCAAACCAATACTACAGGTCAGAACTGCATATATCTCCATTCCTCCTTCAAAGTGCAGGCACTGTGCTTCCCACCTCTGTCTCAAGCCCTTTAAGTCTGTCTAGGCTGGTATATCTGTACACTAACAACAGGCGGGTGAAACTGCAAACCTACAGAATATAAAGAGAACCTTCTGCACCCTCCTTCCTCCCACATCATCCCTCCAGCCTTTCCTCCTACACCCTCTTTCCTTCCCTCCCACATCATCCCTCCAGCCTTTCCTCCCACACCCTCTTTCCTTCCCTCCCACATCATCCCTCCAGCCTTTCCTCCCACACCCTCTTTCCTTCCCTCCCACACCCTCCCTCCCATACGCTCCTTCAACAAACCTGGCAGTTATCAGGGTAACTCACCTACATTAACCTGGCAGTTATCAGGGTAACTCACCTACATAAACCTGGAAGTATCATGGTAACTCACCTACATTAACCTGGCAGTTATCAGGGTAACTCACCTACATAAACCTGGCAGTTATCAGGGTAACTCACCTACATAAACCTGGCAGTATCAGGGTAACTCACCTACATAAACCTGGCAGTATCAGGGTAACTCACCTACATTAACCTGGCAGTTATCAGGGTAACTTACCTACATAAACCTGGCAGTATCAGGGTAACTCACCTACATTAACCTGGCAGTTATCAGGGTAACTCGCCTACATAAACCTGGCAGTTATCAGGGTAACTCACCTACATAAACCTGGCAGTTATCAGGGTAACTCACCTACATAAACCTGGCAGTTATCAGGGTAACTCACCTACATAAACCTGGCAGTTATCAGGGTAACTCTCACCTACATTAACCGCAAGGGTTAACGTGGGAATTGTCTGGTTTATCCGCAGTTGATCATTATTAAGGTGGTAAACTTGTTAAACTTCTGATGGTCGTTAGTGGCTGAGGTTCTTACGCTGGATTGACCAGCAGTAACAGTCTGGTTGATCAGGCCGTGATCAAGCGTGAGACCTGGTTATGGTCTGGGCCGCGGGGGTGTTGCTCCCGGAACACCCTCCAGGTAGACTCCAGGTTGGTGGCCGAGGAAGTGTTTCTGGTGACTGAGGAAGTGTGAGTAGCTGAGAGGAAGTGTTGGTGACTAAGTGAAATGTAAAGTGAGAGGAGAGAGGTAAAGAAGGAAGGAATGAGAGAGAGAGAGAGAGAGTAATAAACATCAGCATATCTTCTCCTCGCAGTCAACCAGGTTCTTGTGGCGGTACGTGCTATTTAATTCCCTTTTGTACCTGCCTGTTACATGTATGCAAATAGACTGTACAAATTGAAGAGGATATTCAACACTTGTCAAATCCATCAGTGATTCTGGGGCAATATTTGGCAATAATGGGCAGTCTTGGGTATTGCCCTGTCCAGGGCTTTACTGGGTACACTTGTGGCTAGAATTATTGGTCACTTCCATTAAGTATTTGCTATTACGTATAAGACGTCTCTGAATAAACATGGACGAGAGAGAGGGAAAGAGAGGGGGAGAGAGAGAGAGGGAGGGAGAGGAGGTAAGGGGGGATGGTTGAATGGAAGATAGAGGAAGGTAGGGGAGATTTATGAAGAGATAGGGGGGAGAGGAGAAGGAGGAGGGGTTGAAAGGGAGATAAGAGAGGGGAAGAGACAGGGATAGAGAGGAAAGAGGAAGAGAGTGACAGTGCTTCACACCAGCCATAACAACCACTGAAAACCTTCAACACTGAAAAAATATTGATTTTAAAACATTGTGTTGAGTTAACACTGCTAGTGTTTACCTTTCCTTCTAGGCCTTGTCTTTGCCTCTTCTCCATTTTCATCCCCTTTTTATTTTTTCATTATCCTGTATTCTTATTCTGTTTTTGGTTGTCTATTTCTTCTTTTATCATCTTAGCTCTCCCTCTTTATTTCTATCATCTTAGTTTTCCCTCTTTGTTTCTTCTGTAATCTTAGTTCTCTATCTTTATTCCTTGTATCAACTTTCTTAGTTCTCCCTCATTGTTTCTTCCTTCCATCACCTCTCTCGGTTCTTCCTTATTATTTCTTCTTATATCATTCTTATTTCTCCTTGATTTTTTTTTCTGCCATCTTAGTTTTTCAGTAACAAGTGTTTCTCGGTAACATGTGTTTCTCTGTAACAAGTGTTTCTCGGTAACAAGTGTTTCTCGGTAACAAGTGTTTCTCGGTAACAAGTGTTTCTCGGTAACAAGTGTTTCTCGGTAACATGTGTTTCTCGGTAACAAGTGTTTCTCGGTAACAAGTGTTTCTCGGTAACATGTGTTTCTCGGTAACAAGTGTTTCTCGGTAACATGTGTTTCTCGGTAACATGTGTTTCTCGGTAACAAGTGTTTCTCGGTAACAAGTGTTTCTCGGTAACAAGTGTTTCTCGGTAACAAGTGTTTCTCGGTAAAAAGTGTTTCTCGGTAACATGTGTTTCTCGGTAAAAAGTGTTTCTCGGTAAAAAGTGTTTCTCGGTAACATGTGTTTCTCGGTAACAAGTGTTTCTCGGTAATATGTGTTTCTCGGTAACAAGTGTTTCTCGGTAATATGTGTTTCTCGGTAAAATGTGTTTCTCGGTAACATGTGTTTCTCGGTAACAAGTGTTTCTCGGTAACATGTGTTTCTCGGTAACAAGTGTTTCTCGGTAACATGTGTTTCTCGGTAACGTGTTTCTCGGTAACAAGTGTTTCTCGGTAAAATGTGTTTCTCGGTAACAAGTGTTTCTCGGTAACATGTGTTTCTCGGTAACATGTGTTTCTTGGTAACAAGTGAGTCTTGGTAACATGTGTTTCTCGGTAACAGGTGTTTCTCTATAACGTGTTTCTAAGTAACAGGTGTTTTTCAGTAACAAGTGTTTCTCTGTAGGAAGTTTTTTCCAGTAACAAGTGTTTCTCGGTAGCAAGTGTTTCTCAGCCACAAATGTTTCTCAGTAGTAAGTGTTTCTCAGCCACAAGTGTTTGTCAGTCATAAATATTTCTCAGTAACACGTGTTTCTCAGCCACAAGTCTTACTCAGTAACAAGTGTTTCTCAGCCACAAGCGTTTGTCAGTCATAAATATTTCTCAGTAACGAGTGTTTCTCGGTAACAAGTGTTTCTCAGCCACAAGTATTTTTCAGCCACAAGTGTTTTTCAGCCACAAGTGTTTGTCAGCCACAAGTATTTCTCAGTAACAAGTGTTTTTCTGCCACAAGTATTTTTTCAGTAACAAGTGTTTCTCAGCCACAAGTCTTTCTCAGCAACAAGTGTTTCTCAGCTACACTTGTTTGTCAGCCATAAATATTTCTCAGTAACGAGTGTTTCTCGGTAACAAGTGTTTCTCAGCCACAAGTGTTTCTCAGTCACAAGTATTTCTCAGCAACAAGTGTTTCGCGGCCACAATTTTTCTCAGCAATAAGTGTTTGTCAATCACAAGTATTTCTCAGCCACAAGTGTTTCTCAGCCTGTAAGTGAACTGAGGCAGGATAACATCTCTTGCCCTACGAAAGATCACCTAACATTTCGTAGGCACCGCGTGACCCTACGAGTTTAGCGCCTTCCACTGTAATAATCATACATTACTCACGAAATCGTAATGACACGATTGCAAACAAGCCATACCACGGGCTGGATTTGAACCCGCGGTCAGAGAGACTCTCTGACCGCGGGTTCAAATCCCGCCCGTGGTATGGTTTAATCAGACATTAGTGTAGCTGTCAGTGGGTCAGGTGTTCCACTGACAGAGATACCCATCACTAGGCCAACAGACATAAATAACAGGAACAACAGAAACATGTTGGCTGCATCTGTTGCGCTGTTGATATCGTTGTATCTTTGCCCTGGCTGCTGTTTTTGCTCTCTTTACACC
Source organism: Cherax quadricarinatus (assembly GCF_038502225.1). Taxonomy (NCBI): domain Eukaryota; kingdom Metazoa; phylum Arthropoda; class Malacostraca; order Decapoda; family Parastacidae; genus Cherax; species Cherax quadricarinatus. The sequence continues at coordinate 21,528 of NW_027196368.1, read as the reverse complement.
GTTGGGAACTTGGATGGGCCTGTTGTCTGCAGCCGTTTCCCTGTTATTACCGTTGTGTCTACCTGTTTATATTTGCTGCTTCTGTTGCTTTTTTAAGACCATTGGGATCTAGGACGGGCCTTTTGGCTACTTATGTTGCAGTTAACTACTGTTAGCGTCGTTGCTTTTGCCTGTTGCCTTGCCTCTGTTACGCTAATACTGATGAATGTGTTGTCTGCTTCTGTTGCACTTTTAACACTGTTTACACCGTTGTAAGCTTCAGCGGCAGCCCAGATTATTTGTGTGGACGCTACCTCACTCCTCTCAATAATTTAACCTGTGTATTCAAGATCCCTCATTTGTGTACCTCAGTGACGCTGCTGGTGGTGGTACTACTATTACTGCTGCTGCTGCTACTACTACTACTACTACTACTACTAATAATAATAATAATAATGGCGGTCGGAGTAATGGTGTTACGGGTGACGGTGAGTGAAACTGATGAGGGTTGTGGTGGTGATGGTAGAGGTGGTGGCGAGTGATAGTGATGGTGAAGGTGGTGGTGTTGGTGGTGGGAAGAATATTGGAGATTTGCTCAAGAGGTATCACTTTCTGTGGCCGATTTTCAGATATTGTTTGTATTTCTCACTAGACGTGCTAGCAGACTTGATCAGCCAGCCTATTTCTGCTTTGTGGCTTGCAGCCAAGCCATCATAACCAGGGTGTCAGGAACCTCCTACAGGAACTCTTCATTTCTGAACACTTGATAGACTGAAAGGTCGTGGACAAGACACTCTACTTGGACTACAGAAGGCGCTGGACAGACACCTTAATTAAATCAGTACCTGACCAGCCGGGCTGTAGGTCATAGGTCGGTTTACGTGCGGCCAGCAGTAATAGCTTGGTTGATGAGGCTCTGATCCGCCGCGAGGCCTGGTCACAGACCGAGCCGCGGGGGCATTAACCCCCTGAAACCCTCTCCAGGTATACTCCAGATATACATCTGCATCTCTCCAGTAAATTAGTGCGCAGATTGAAGTACCTCGCCTCTGTCACCCGCAGTAAATATTTATTCTGTTGTCTAGCTTGGGACTCTGATCACATTACTAAAAGTGGAAACTCTTCCTGTTGGGAAGGTCAGACATCTTCATAGATTTAATCGACGGATATATTACATTACGGATACATTACATATATGTATCGTATATATTATAAATATATTCTTCATTATTATAATTACAAGTTTGTACAACTTTGGTTTTCTAAGTTAGAAAATTTGTTCGCCTCTGGTTAGAGGAGGTGTGAACACGACCGTGTTCTAGAGTGTACAAATGGCTTTATAAATGAACATTGCCTTTTTCACTTCACTTTACAAGCTAAGAGTTGATAACCTGCCTCAGCTTATTTCAGAACCCAGCTCTATATTGCAAGAGACTCTTGCAACTATCAAGAGACTTCTGCAACTATCAAGAGACTCCTGCAACTATCAAGAGACTCTTGCAACTATCAAGAGACTCTTGCAACTATCAAAAGACTCCTGCAACTATCAAGAGACTCCTGCAACTATCAAGAGACTCTTGCAACTATCAAGAGACTCTTGCAACTATCAAAAGACTCCTGCAACTATCAAGAGACTCTTGCAACTATCAAGAGACTCTTGCAACTATCAAGAGACTCTTGCAACTATCAAGAGACTCTTGCAATCCTACATAATCTTATGTTGTTCCTCGTTAACCACATAATTTGACATTGTCATTGTCACAGCGTCAGTTTCTTAACGTTCATGTCGGCTGACATGACATCTCTTATGATTGTGTGGGTCAGTATAAGGTCTGGTGGAGCTTGATCCTCTGTCTGCCATCACTTGGCTGCACGGTACCTAACAGCCTTGTTAGCTAGGTTAGGTTTTTGCTTAGGTTCGGTTATATGAGCCTATAAAAAGTATGGCTACAAATAGGCCAATTTAAGGAGCCGTTGTTTCAGAGTAATATTAATGAAGGGAATCAGGAAAATCGGTTAGCCGGACTCGAGTCCTGGAGGTGAGAAGTACAGTGCTTGCGCTCTGAAGGAGGGGTGCAGATATAATTTTTTTTAACTGTAGTTTAGGCACGGCTCTGGCAACACAGTGATAGAGTAATGCTGAAGGTGTTTCTTCTTTTTCAGGTCACCCTGCCTCGGTGGGTAACGGCCAATGTGTTAATAATAATAAATTGTTTTAGATACTGGCCATGAACGTGTAGCAGCACAGTAGCTGAGGCGTGCTACGAGAGTGAAACTTACGACGTTTCGGTCACACTTGCACCATTATTTAGTCCAAGTGGGACCGAAACGTCGTCATAAGTTATATTCTCTCTGTATGCGGGTTATTTGTGTATCCTACGGTGCATTTTTATTCTGTACAAGGAAACGTTGAAATATGCACGAGTATCACTAGTTAAACTATAATGAGTCGCCAGAGTACACCGAGAGTACAGAGTACATAGTACACTGAGAGCCAGTGCCAATATTATTTTACATCTCACTTAACACTGCTATTACAGAAATATGAGCCCTGGTGGTGGCTGTCTTCTTGCAGAGGTCTGTCTCTCCTCTCTTAATATCTCAAGTGTGATTCTTGTGGTGGTCAGGTTTCATACACCAGGGTTTACCCGAAGTGGGGTGTCGGGTAATATCGTGTCCGCGACCCGTTCCTAAACCAGTCGTCTCTGTTTGCAGCCTGATCAGTGAGGCTGTTGGTACTTGCTGGAGACACCTCCATGAATAAGAATATTTCTTTAAGAAGTTGTCGACTTCATTATATCACTGTCAGAGTGCACTACGGTTTCTTTGAAACTGTAAAACGGTGTCAAGCTGTACCACGGTGCCTGTCAAACTGTACCACGGTGTCAAGCTGTACGATGGTGTCAAACTGTAGGCAGGAGGCGGTAGTAGTAGTAGAAGTAGTAGTAGTAGTAGTAGAAGAAGTATTAGTAGTAGCAGTAGTAGTAGTAGTAGCAGTAGTAGTAGAAGTAATAGTAGTAATAGTAGTAGTAGTAGTAGTTGAATAAGTAGTACCCCTGTGTGTGTCAACCTGTAGCACTGTGTGTGTCAGTGTACCACTGTCTATAAAACTGTACCACTGTGTGTGTCAAACTGTACCACGGTTTGTGTCAAACTGTTCCACGGTGTCTGTCAACCTGTACCTTGTCAAACTGTACCATGATGTCTGTCAAACTGTACCACTGTATCAAACTGTACCACTGTGTGTCAAACTGTACCACTGTATCAAACTGTACCACTGTGTGTGTCAAACTGTACCACGGTGTGTGTCAAACTATACCACGGTGTGTGTCAAACTATACCACGGTGTCTATGTTGGTACCACACTTGTAAACAATACCTGTCATCACCCACTTGTAAACAATACCTGTCATCACACACTTGTAAACAATACCTGTCATCACACACTTGTAAACAATACCTGTCATCACACACTTGTAAACAATACCTGTCATCACACACTTGTAAACAATACCTGTCATCACACACTTGTAAACAATACCTGTCATCAAACACTTGTAAACAATACCTGTCATCACACACTTGTAAACAATACCTGTCATCACACACTTGTAAACAATACCTGTCATCACACACTTGTAAACAATACCTGTCATCACACACTTGTAAACAATACCTGTCATCACACACTTGTAAACAATACCTGTCATCAAACACTTGTAAACAATACCTGTGGTCCAAGGTTCATGAAGTTTATTTTTTCATCTTTTTTCTATGAATTTTTGGTCTGTTTATATATTTTTTTTTACTTTCTTGTACGAGATTTGTTTCTTTTTTTGCCGATTGTATTTTCAGTCCTGCCAACATTCCACTCCACCCCTACTCTACCCCCTCTCAACCCCCGCTCTACCCCCAATCCAACTCCTCTCCACCCCCACTCTACCCCCTCTCAACCCCCGCTCTACCCCCAATCCAACTCCTCTCCACCCCCACTCTACCCCCTTCCCCCTACACTATCAGACAGGCTTTAAATTACAGCAAAACATTCTCTCTCTTCTCTTGGATTTCCATCGGGTTTTTTCAGCGTCTTGCGAGACAATGGGACGTTTGTTCCTTGTCCAGCTACACTGTGTGTGTGTGTGTGTGTGTGTGTGTGTGTGTGTGTGTGTGTGTGTGTGTGTGTGTGTGTGTGAGTGTGTGTGTGTGAGTGTGATTGTGTGTGTGTGTGTGTGTGTGTGTGTGAGTGTGTGAGTGTCTGTGTGTGTGTGTGTGTGAGTGTGTGAGTGTGTGAGTGTGAGTGTGTGTGTGTGTGAGTGTGTGTGTGTGTACTCACCTAGTTGAGGTTGCAGGGGTCGAGTCCAAGCTCCTGGCCCCGCCTCTTCACTCGTTGCTACTAGGTCACTCTCCCTGAACCGTGAGCTTTATCATACCTCTGCTTAAAGCTATGTATGGATCCTGCCTCCACTACATCACTTCCCAAACTATTCCACTTCCTGACTACTCTGTGGCTGAAGAAATACTTCCTAACACCCCTGTGATTCATCTGTGTCTTCAACTTCCAACTGTGTCCCCTTGTTGCTGTGTCCCATCTCTGTAACATCCTGTCTTTGTTCACCTTGTCAATTCCTCTCAGTATTTTGTATGTCGTTATCATGTCCCCCCTATCTCTCTTGTCCTCCAATGTCGTCAGGTTGATTTCCCTTAACCTCTCCTCATAGGACATACCTCTTAGCTCTGGACCTAATCTTGTTCCAAACCTTTGCACTTTCTCTAGTTTCTTTACGTGCTTGGCAAGGTGTGGATTCCAAACTGGTGCCGCATACTCCAATATGGGCCTAACGTACACGGTGTACAGGGTACTGAACGATTCCTTATTAAGGTGTCGGAATGCTGTTCTTAGGTTTGCTAGGCGCCCATATGCTGCAGCAGTTATTTGGTTGATGTGCGCTTCAGGAGATGTGCCTGGTGTTATACTCACCCCAAGATCTTTTTCCTTGAGTGAGGTTTGTAGTCTCTGGCCCCCTAGACTGTACTCCGTCTGCGGTCTTCTTTGCCCATCCCCAATCTTCATGACTTTGCACTTGGTGGGGTTGAACTCCAGGAGCCAATTGCTGGACCAGGTCTGCAGCCTGTCCTGATCCCTTTGTAGTTCTGCCTGGTCTTCGATCGAATGAATTCTTCTCATCAACTTCACGTCATCTGCAAACAGGGACACTTCGGAGTCTATTCCTTCCGTCATGTCGTTCACAAATACCAAAAACAGCACTGGTCCTAGGAATGACCCCTGTGGGACCCTGCTGGTCACAGGTGCCCACTCTGACACCTCGCCATGTACCATGACTCGCTGCTGTCTTCCTGACAAGTATTCCCTAATCCATTGTAGTGCCTTCCCTGTTATCCCTGCTTGGTCATCCAGTTTTTGCACTAATCTCATGTGTGGAACTGTGTCAAACGCCTTCTTGCAGTCCAAGAAAATGCAATCCACCCACCCCTCTCTCTCTTGTCTTACTGCTGTCACCATGTCATAGAACTCCAGTAGGTTTGTGACACAGGATTTCCCGTCCCTTAAACCATGTTGGCTGCTGTTGATGAGATCATTCCTTTCTAGGTGTTCCACCACTCTTCTCCTGATAATCTTCTCCATGACTTTGCATAATATATATGTCAGTGACACTGGTCTGTAGTTTAGTGCTGCATGTCTGTCTCCGTTTTTTGAAGATTGGGACTACATTTGCTGTCTTCCATGCCTCAGGCAATCTCCCCGTTTCGATAGATGTATTGAATATTGTTGTTAGGGGTACACATAGCACCTCTGCTCCCTCTCTCAGGACCCATGGAGAGATGTTATCCAGCCCCATTGCCTTTGAGGTATCTAGTTCACTCAGAAACCTCTTCGCTTCTTCCTTGGTTGTGTGTACTGCGTCCAGCACTTGGTGGTGTGCCCCGCCTCTCCGTCTTTCTGGAGCCTCGTGTGTGTGTGTGTGTGTGTGTATGTGTACGTGTGTGTGTACTCACCTATTTGTACTCACCTATTTGTGATTGCAGGGGTCGATTCATAGCTCTTGGCCCCGCCTCTTCACTGATTGCTACTAGGTCCTCGCTCTCCCTGCTCCATGAGCTTTATCATACCTCACCTTAAAACTATGTATGGTGTGTGTGTGTGTAGACAGCCTGTACTGTCTGCACAGACAGCCCATGCTGTCTGCCAGCTTAGTTCATATTTCACGCCACTCAGATGCTGCCCTCTGTGGTCAGGCCTCTCGGTGGGTATGCCAGCCTGCCTGCCCTTGCCTCTGCCTCACTCACACAGCAGCCTAGCAGGAAGACACAAGTACTCCCAGCTCTCTCTCGTGGGATGGCCCTCCCGGGCCATGGGCACAAACACACAAGCCTGTGTACCCACCACGACATAACAATAAAGAAAGAAGCCTCCGAAGACGTATCATTTTACTCCCCGCTTTCAGCTTCACCAAACAAACTCGTTATAAATGGTAGCAGTGGTGGTCGCAGCAGTTGTTTGCCCGGAGAGAGGAAGGAAGAGGTATGAAGTCATCTTCACTTCATCACCCCATGCAAGAAGCATCCGTCTCTCAACGAGTTATCCTGATGTCGTGTCTGCACTTTTGAGTATCCAGACACAGGTACAAGCAGGATCCAGCCGAAATTTGCCGAAATTCTCCGAGAATTGTAAGTGACCCCACGCTACAGCGTCCCACGCTACAGTGTCCCACGCTGTTTCTCAAGTCACGTGTTCGGCGTCACTCGTATGTTGCTGTTGTTCAGCTCAGCACAGCTGTTTCAGCAAGCCAGAGGTGAGTTTTGTGGTGATTTCTGCGTCCAGTGTGAGCTTCTCCACGTGTTTGTGGGTGGGGGAGGAGGAGAGGAAGTGGCTGTTCCTCACCTTGCCCATGCTCGCCCTACTCACGCTCACCCGTCTACCATACACTCACCACTACTCACTCCCTCTGCTGTGTTTTCTGCTGTTTTTCGTGTGAATTCGTCGCCAGTGCTGTGTATTCGAGGGCCTGAGGCCACTCGAAGCTACGTAGATCAGCATGCCACGCAGATCACGACGCCACATAGATCACGACGCCACGTGGATCACGACGCCACGTTGGGTGTGGGCGATGTCACGTGGATCTACCAGCCACGTGAGTTACCAGATGTCCCAGGCCACATGCTGTGAAACCATACCCCGGCCGGGATTGAACCCGCGGTCAGAGAGTCTCAAAATTCCAGACCGTCGCGTTAGCCACTAGACCAGCTAGCCACAATAAGATTCGTCCAACTAGGTATATTCTACACCATAGAAAGGTTAGCATAGGCACCACTGTGACCACAAATGCAAGTTTTTACAGACGAATCTCCAGCTAGCGTGGCCGTGACGAACTCTAGCTCAAGTCCCCTCACTGCCGTCAACATGACTCACGAAATCGTAATGACACTATTGCAAACAAACCATACCCCGGCCGGGGTCTGGAGTTTTGAGACTCTCTGACCGCGGGTTCAATCCCGGCCGGGGTATGGTTTGTTTGCAATCGTGTCATTACGATTTCGTGAGTCACATGCTGTGGTCTGCTGCCCGCATCACATTGACGTCACCGACGATGCTCCCCGACTTCATGACGTCACGATGTCTGCCTGACGTCACCTCGAGATGTCTGCTGACGTCACCTCGCGACATCACGCCTGACATCACATGATGTCACATCGAGTGCTTCTAGTAATTATTTCAGTATTGTCGAGAAGATTGAGAGAAGATATATGTCGTGTGTTAATTAATTCCTCTCAGTCAGTGTTCTCACATGTTAGTGTATCGTATGTACCGCGGTGTGTTTAAAGTTTCCGTGTGTCCAGTGAGGTCTGAGCCAGACCTGAGTAGCACCACTGTGCTAAGTCACCCGATGTGACCAGTGCGTATGACAGCTGATGTCAAGACAGCCCCGAGTGACCGAGCCCTCTTGTACAGAAAGCTTTTATGCTCGTCGCTCGTGATGTTCTGCAGAATCGTACCTGCTACGATTCCCATCGAGATTTGTTTCACTTCACCTCCAAACCTTCAGAGTGCAGTTATATGTCTGGGGACGCTTAGACTAAGCTCTGCTATATCTCCAACTGTCGAGAGAATGACATGCTGTGTCAGCCTCGTGTCACAAGCTTCAGTGAGCAGCCTGCACAAAGAAGATGTCACTTTGACTGCTAGCTCTCTCACTGCAGTCTGGTGTATGATGTTACGACTCCCAGATGTTTCGCCCAGTCGTCTCTGCCACGACTCGCTCCACAACTCGCTCCACGCTCGCCGGCAGTGACAGCCCAGCGACAGTACCAGTCGAGAAGTGTCCTTCTGAGTCGCTTGCCAGAAGTCCTGCTCAGTTGCCGAGTTTTGTCGACGCCTCACTCGAGGGCACCAGCATGTCGTGCCCCAGGTTAAGTGAAAACCTGCAGCGACTCCTACGATGACTGCTTCACCGTTCCAGAGGAGACCGTACCCTGTTACGTCACAGCTCAGCCGCAGCGATGTCTCCTGTGTTGCAGTATCTGTCCAGACGCAGGAAGGCGTGCAGTGATGCCCATCGACGTTCACTGCCTATGACCACGATGTTTAGCACACCCACATGTTTTTTTCTTCCCTCCCTGTAGGAAGTTTTTTCCATGTCCATATTTATATATATGTTTTTATTTTGTGTTCTGTGCCCTGTTCCTACGAGAGAGAGACCGAGTTTCTTTTATCACCAGTATTGTCGCGTCGGGACGACGCGCGGTAGGTGGCCGAGCGTATGTAGACAGCCTGTACTGTCTGCACAGACAGCCCATGCTGTCTGCCAGCTTAGTTCATATTTCGCGCCACTCAGATGCTGCCCTCTGTAGTCAGGCCTCTCGGTGGGCATGCCAGCCTGTCTGCCCTTGCCTCTGCCTCACTCACACAGCGGCCTAGCAGGAAGACACAAGTACTCCCAGCTCTCTCTCGTGGGATGGCCCTCCCGGGCCATGGGCACAAACACACAAGCCTGTGTACCCACCACGACATAACAATAAAGAAAGCCTCCGAAGACGTATCATTTAACCACCCGCTTGCAGCACCTACCAAATAATCTGTTATATGTGTGTGTGTGTGTGTGTACGTGTGTATGTATGTGTGTGTGTGTGTGTGTGTATGTGTGTATGTGTGTGTGTGTGTGTGTGTGTGTGTGTGTGTGTGTGTGTGTGTGTGTGTGTGTGTGTGTGTGTGTGTGTGTGTGTGTGTGTGTGTGTGTGTGTGTGTGTTCTCTGGTCGTTCACGTTGTATACAATTGTAAAGTTTGGAGTTTGTAGATAAATAGTTCACAGAACCGGCAAGTTCATAAACTAGACACATGTGCAATACATGGATGTCTTTCTAATGGAAACGTTTCGCAACACATTGGCTTCATCAGTCCAGTACAAAGAAGAATGGTGAAGATCAGAAGGGGTTTGAGGTAATTAGTCCCTGAGCCTGGACTCCAGGCTGAGGGACTAATCACTTCAAACTCCTTTTGGAGGTTGTGTTTTGAGAGTTAGTTACTGATAGTTACAGAAGCATAATGTTCACTCTCTATGCCAGTCCTACGATAACTTGTGAGTTAGGACTTTAAGTTTACAGTAGGTGAAGAATGTTCCATCACCTTGGTGAAGGAATATTGTGAATGGTAGAATTACCCAGAGAATGTTAGGTAAATGGACACAAATGCAACTAACGTAACATTCTGACTCACGAAATCGTAACATGATTGCCAACAAACCACGGTACGGGTGGGGGTCGAACTCACGGCAAGTGGGTCGTAAAACTCCAGGTCAGCGCGTAAGCCACTGGGCCAACTGGCTAGGCACGACTAACACACACTTAGTGGGGGAAACGTAGCTTTAACAGCTCACACACACGCACACACAAACACCGTTTTATTACGCTTCTGTTACTCTTTTATTTCGCTCCTGATCTGTTTCATTACTTTCCTGTTGGTCCCTCAGCCTCCAGGCTGAGGGACTGACCACCTCAGAACTATGTCTTCGAGAGTGATGGACTGATTTCATCTTTACTGCTTCCTCTGTATTCGACTGAAGAAGCCAGTTGCGTAGGCGAAATGTTTCGGAATAAAGATACTTAACTTTTGCACATGTGTCTTGCCAGTCAAGTTAAGATATACTACATTAAGTAAATTTTAGCAAGATTATATTGTTAGCAACTGACATAAAAACTAGCAAAACTTCAGTCGATTCACTGTTTACGTATTTACCCATGTTCGTGTGTACACATGCGTGTTTAAAGTGCTTGTGTGCGTGCGAGTAGGATTGTTTGTGAACGTGGATGTGGTGAAACAGGTTGGTTGGCAAAGACAGTGTGGTCTCCCAGGTATGGTAGCCGCCAGCCTGTTATCCCAGGCTGTTATCTCAGGCTGGCGGCTACCATAACGCATTACCATCCTGTAATGGGTTTTGTAAGAGATGTTATCCTCATCTCAGTCTCGTGCCACGTCCACCAAAATCTCCTCTCCTCCCTCTGTCTCCATACATTATTTGTTTTATAAAGAAATCGCCTTATCTCACTTTAATTTGCAGGCTTAGAGCTGTTATCCTACCACTGCTCATTGACACAGTGGATGATAGTGTACCACAGTGGTATTCTTAACATTACACAGTCGTAATCAAGTTTGATCCGAGGAAGGGAAGAATAGCTCAGATTCCTCCACCAGCATCATAGTACCGTCAAGGGTTTGGAAAGTTAAGGTGGAGGGGGTAAAATGAAATGGGGGGGGGGGGAGATTCTAATGAGTATGGGCATGAGGGATTGTGGGTAGTGGTGGGTTAAGGACGACTGGTAGGATGTTAGGAGTGTTGTGGGTTGGTAGACAGTTCTGGGTTGCCTGCAGTTGCTTCCAGAGGTCACCACCCCCGCTCCCCTGTCCCCCCCAAAATCATTTTTCACACACACACACATATATATATATATATATATATATATATATATATATATATATATATATATATATACATATTTATTTATATATATATATATATATATGTCGTGCCGAATATGTAAAAATGGTCAATTAACAAGAACTCATTTAAAATTAAGTCGTTTCTAAAATTTTCTCTTATACGTGTAAAGATATATTTTCTTCTTTAATGTTAATGTAAAAATTTATAATTTTGCACCAAAAGGATCTTAGGAAACTTACTTAACCTTATTATAACAAGAACAATTTATTTTAGCCTAACCCAACTAAGTATATTTTAGATTTGTTTACAATAATTTAATACTAAACAAACACAGTGAAGTATATTTTTGTCGTTAGGTTCAGAATGATTTTGGCGAAATTATTGCATACACAAATTTTCAATTGTCCTATATGGCAAGATGAACGTTGCTATTTAAGCCAAGATCGCAAGTTCTGCCTATTCGGCACGACATTATATATATATATATATATATATATATATATATATATATATATATATATATATATATATATATATATATATATATATATATATATATTGTCGGGCCGAATTGGTAAAACTGGTCAATTAACAAGAACTCATTTAAAATGAAGTCTTCTAAAATTTTCTTTTATACGTTTAAAGATATATATATTTTTTCATTTATGTTAATGTAAAAATTTTGTAACAAAAGAACCTTAGAAAACTTACCTAACCTTATTATAACAAGCGCAGTTTAATTTAACCTAATTCAACTAAATAAGTTTACAATAATTTAATAATAAACAAACTCAATGAAATATTTTTTTTTCGTTAGGCTTAGAATGATTTTTGCGAAATAATTGCATACACAAATTTTCTCGAACAAGTCATACAAAATGCAAGACAACCACAGGTGGGCGGATGAGGAGTTGAATGACAGCTCTAGACCTTCTGATTTGCAATCAGTACATCAGGAGCTTGCAATGTTGTATAAAAAAGGAGAAATTCCAAGCAAATATTTTCAGAGGAAGCGTCTTTGCTGGAGCAAAAACCCTTATAGCGTCTTAGATTGAAATCACCAAGCAGCAAGGTGTTTGGGGATGGGGCTGGAAAGTTCTTCCAGACAGTAATAAACAACTGTTCTTTGAACTGTTGGGAAGTAACATCTGGTGGCTTATATACAGGCACAATAACTAAGTTTTGCTTCTCGATCTTTATTGTTAGAACTTCAGTTACATTACTTGTGGTGTTCAGTATCTCCGTGCTGATGAGCGACTCTAACATACAGGCCAATTCTCCCCCCTTCCCTTGTAGCCTGTTCTGTCTCATCTGAAAAGGTTGTACCCAGTTATCCATATATCCTTGTCAAAGTGGTCTTTTGTATGGGTCTCTGTGAAGGCTGCAAACATCGCATTAAGCTCCACTGTAAGTCCACTAATGTAAGGTATTTTGTTGCTGGTGGATGGCTGAAGGCCCTGTATGTTGGCAAATATAAATAAAATATTGCTTGCCTGTTGGGGGGATTTTGTTGTTGGCATCAGTACTTGTGGTTATGGAGGGCCACTGGCTGTGCTTCCAATCCAACAAAACTATTTGGGTTATTTCTTTCCATTTTCTTTCTTCGTTTCCTGCAACTAAAAATCACTATGAGTGGGGTTGTCATAACTACTGTACTTCCTGGTCCCTTTTAAATGGCATGCAGGGCAGTTGGTATAGTAACATTGTTCTTTGAAGACTGACGAGTGGCAATTTTCAGGTTGGGAGAATTTGCAAGAGGTAGAACAATACATTTCTTTAGACAGGAGGTCGCAGCATTTTTTGGGATGCTCAAAGTTGCATGTCCCATTTGTTTTACCTGATATTCCATGTTTACAGATGCCCCAAGCATAGAATTTGCAGCATTTTGCTTTTTGTTGGCTAAAACTTGGGGTAGATGCATTCTCAATTTGTGCAGTTTCTAGAACTGCACTACTGTCTTCATGACTGCACTTACTTCTGTTCAGTGTTTGCGTTTATTGCTTGTATGATAATTTTATTATTGTTTTTGTTGTGTTTTGGTTATATTTTTCATGGCTATGAGCAGTGACTGACCTACGTTCTCAAAGTGCACAGTAAGTGTTACTACTACTACTGCCACCACCACCAAGCTAATGTTTTCATGACGGTAATTCGCTTTGCTTTTCTCTATCCATTCTCCATCCTCTCTCATCTATTCCTCGATCTTGGTGTTCCCTACATACTTTTCGTAACCCTCCCACCACTCAACACCAACATCATCTTTGAATGTCAGACAGAGTTATACCACTACCACCACCCATCTTCCCAAAATTCTCATTCCTTCCCTTCCCTCCCCACCTTGATCCATCCCTCCCCACCTTGATCCATCCCTCCCCACCTTGCTCCCTCCCTCCCCACCTTGATCCCTCTTTCCTTACCTCCCCACCTTGCTCCCTCCCTCCTTCCCTCCCCACCTTGCTCTCTCCCTCCTTCCCTCCCCACCTTGCTCCCTCCCTCTTTCTTTCCCCACCTTGCTCCCTCCCTCCCTTCCTTCCCCACCTTCTTCCCTCCCCACCTTGCTCCTTCCCTCCTTCCTTCCCCACCTTGCTCCCTACCTCCTTTTGCTCCCTCCCTCCTTCCTTCCCCCTTGCTCCCTCCCTCCTTCCCTCCCCACCTTGCTCCCTCCCTCCCTTGCTCTTCCCTTCCCCCCACCTTGCTCCCTCCCTCCCTTCCTTCCCCACCTTGCTCCCTACCTTCTTCCCTCCCCACCTTGCTCCCCCTCCTTCCTTCCCCACCTTGCTCTACCTTGCCCCCCTCCTTCCTTCCCCACCTTGCTCCCTCCTTCCTTCCCCACCTTACTCCCTACCTTCTTCCCTCCCCGCCTTGCTCCCTACCTCCTTCCCTCCCCACCTTGCTCCCTCCCTCCTTCCTTCCCCACCTTACTCCCTACCTTCTTCCCTCCCCACCTTGCTCCTTCCCTCCTTCCTTCCCCAATTTGCTCCCTCTCTCCTTCCTTCCCCGCCTTGCTCCCTCCCTCCTTCCCTCCCCACCTTGCTCCCTCCACACCTTGCTCCCTCCCTCTTTCCTTCCCCACCTTGCTCCCTACCCTCTTTCCTCCCCACCTTGCTCCCTACCCTCTTTCCTCCCCGCCTTGCTCCCTCCCTCCTTCCCTCTCCACCTTGTTCCCTCCCTCCTTCCTTCCCCACCTTGCTCCCCCACCTTCCCTCCCCACCTTGCTCCTTCCCTTCTTCCTTCCCCACCTTGCTCCCTCTCTCCTTCCCTCCCCGCCTTGCTCCCTCCCTCCTTCCCTCCCCCACCTTGCTCCCTCCCTCCTTCCCTCCCCACCTTGCTCCCTCCCTTCTTCCCTCCCCACCTTGCTCCCTCCCTCCTTCCTTCCCCACCTTGCTCCTTCCCTCCTTCGTTTCCCACCTTGCTCCCTCCCTCCTTCCTTCCTCACCTTGCTCCCTACCTCCTTCCCTCCTCACCTTGCTCCCTACCTCCTTTGCTCCCTACCTCCTTCCCTCCCCACCTTGCTCCCTCCCTCCTTCCCTCCTCACCTTGCTTCCTCCATCCTTCCCTCCCCCCCTTGCTCCCTCCCTCCCCACCTTGGTCCCTCCCTCCTTCCTTCCCCACCTTGCTCCTTCCCTCCTTCGTTTCCCACCTTGCTCCCTCCCTCCTTCCTTCCTCACCTTGCTCTCTCCATCCCTTACCCTCCCCACCTTGCTCCCTCCCTCCTTCCCTCCCCACCTTGCTCCCTCCCTCCTTCCCTCCCCACCTTGCTCCCTCCCTCCTTCCCTCCCCACCTTGCTCCTTCCCTCCTTGCCCTCCCCACCTTGCTCCTTCCCTCCTTCCTTCCCACCTTGCTCCTTCCCTCCTTCCCTCCCCACCTTGCTCCCTACCTCCTTCCCTCCTCACCTTGCTCCCTCCATCCTTCCCTCCCCACCTTGCTCTCTCCCTTTTTCCCTCCCCACCTTGCTCCTTCCCTCCTTCCCTCCCCACCTTGCTCCTTCCCTCCCCACCTTGCTCCTTCCCTCCTTCCTTCCCACCTTTCTCCCTACCTTCTTCCCTCTCCACCTTGCACCTTCCCTCCTTCCTTCCCCACCTTGCTCCCTCCCACCTTCCTTCCCCCCCTTGTTCCTTCGCTCCTTCCTTCCCCACCTTGCTCCCTCCATCCCTCCCCACCTTGCTCCCTCCCTCCTTCCTTCCCCACCTTGCTCCCTACCTTCTTCCCTCTCCACCTTGCTCCTTCCCTCCTTCCTTCCCCACCTTGCTCCCTCCCCCCTTCCTTCCCCACCTTGTTCCTTCTCTCCTTCCTTCCCCACCTTGCTCCCTCCTTCCTTCCCCACCTTGCTCCCTCCCTCCTTCCCTCCCCACCTTGCTCCCTCCCTCCTTCCTTCCCCACCTTGCTCCCTCCCTCCTTCCTTCCCCACCTTTCTCCCTCCCTCCTTTGCTCCCTCCTTCCTTCCCCACCTTGCTCCCTCCCTCCTTCCTTCCCCGCCTTGCACTCTCCTTCCTTCCCCGCCTTGCTCCCTCCCTCCTTCCCTCCCCACCTTGCTCCCTCGCTCGTTCCTTCCCCGCCTTGCTCCCTCCCTCCCTCCCCACCTTGCTCCTTCCCTCCTTCTTTCCCCACCTTGCTCCCTCCCTCCTTCCTTCCCCGCCTTGCTCCCTACCTCCTTACATCCCCACCTTGCTCCCTCCCTCCTTCCCTCCCCACCTTGCTCCCTCGCTCCTTCCTTCCCCGCCTTGCTCCCTCCCTACCTCCCTCCTTCCCTCCCCACCTTGCTCCTTCCCTCCTTCCTTCCCCACCTTGCTCCCTCCCTCCTTCCCTCCCCACCTTGCTCCCTTCCTCCTTTCTTCCCCACCTTGCTCCCTACCTTCTTCTCTCCCCACCTTGCTCCCTCCCTCCTTCTTTCCCCACCTTGCTCCCTACCCTCTTCCTTCCCCACCTTGCTCCTTCCCTCCTTCCTTCCCCACCTTGCTCCCTCCCCTCTTCCTTCCCCACCTTGTTGCCTCCTTCCCTCCCCACCTTGCTCCCTCTCTCCTTCCTTTCCCACCTTGCTCCCTCCTTCCTTCCTCACCTTGCTCCCTCCCTCCTTCCCCACCTTGCTCCCTCCCTCCTTCCTTGCTCCCTCCCTCCGTCCTTGCTCCCTCCCTCTTTCCCCACCTTGCTCCCTCGCTCCTTCCTTCCCCGCCTTGCTCCCTACCTCCTTCCCTCCCCACCTTGCTCCCCCACGCTCCTTCCTTCCCCGCCTTGCTCCTCCCTACCTTGCTCTTCCCTCCTTCCTTCCCCACCTTGCTCCCTCCCTCTTTCCTTCCCCACCTTGCTCCTTCCCTCCTTCCTTCCCCACCTTGGTCCCTACCTTCCCCACCTTGCTCCCTACTTTCTTCCATCCACACCTTGCTCCTTACCCTTTTCCCTCCCCACCTTGTTCCTTCCCTCCTTCCTTCCCCACGTTGCTCCCTACCTTCTTCCATCCTCACCTTGCTCCCTTCCCTCTTCCCTCCCCACCTTGCTCCCTCCCTCCTTCCTTCCCTACCTTGCTCCTTCCCTCCTTCCCCACCTTGCTCCCTACCTTCTTCCATCCCCACCTTACTCCCTCCGATCCTAACTTTTTCC